>NC_052351.1:31956967-31968319 GCF_009727055.1 Benincasa hispida | reverse complement strand
ACAACCCACCGTTGCTTCCTTAGCTGCTGAGTTAGCAGATATGCGGTCCCTTCTTGCCCAATAACAACAACTCTTCTCTCAACAGCAAGAGCTCTTCTCTCAGCAACAAGCCTTCTTCGACCAGGGAATTGATGCAGTAATTGAGCGAGTCGACGATTTACAATGCAGTGCTGCCATGACAAGGCATGCGTTGATCAATATTCAGCGCAACACTTATACGATTCACCTGCACCAAAGACAGATAGCGGAGCGCAGCCATGAGTACTTTAATTTTCTGACAGCATATCTTCATGGACCTGTGGTTCCTCCGCATCTCAGGGAGCATTTGATTTTTGCAGAAGTTCCTCAAGTACCACATCTGAACCCTCCTCCAGAACCTCCTGCTCCTCAATAATCTTTACATTTATTTTTGCAGCCATTCTGTTAATTTTATTTAATTCATTATTTTTCTATGTTTAATTAAATTCTTTGATTCTTTGTACAGGCAAAAATTTTATATTGCGATATTTGTAATTACTTGTATACTTAGTTAATTTTCAATACAACTAAGTAACAATTCTATCCAAATGCATGTGCCTCTTCTTTATCATCCTTTGTCAACTTTGCGATATTCTTAATCTTTCTTTTTGCGTTATTCATTGCGCTGACATGGTGTATAATATGCATACACTTAGTAACATTTTCCACACTTTGTATTTTCTAACTAACACTTAGTTAATTCGTAGCTTAGCATTACTTTACCTTTTATCCTTCAAAATTCTGCTCAAACCTTCTTTTTGAAATTTTGTCTAAGTGTGTGTCTATTCTGTCCAAACAATGCAATGAGGACCTTGCGCATCTCTAAATTTGAGGGTGGGGAAGGTCTGAGCAGATGAGATCAAGTGATGCGGTCATTAAGAAAAATGTATTCATCATCTCAAAATAATAATAATAATAATAATTCATATAAACTCCAATATCAGTGCAAGGGAAACCTCAAAAACAATCCCAACCTGATAAGAGTTAAGTTGTGAAAGGAGCTTGCTCGTAGTTGGATGTTCGCATGACACCCGTGGGAGCAAGCCAAAACGAAGGTGGGTTTCCAAGAACTATGCAATATAAAAAGAGAAAAAAATGCAAAAGAAAAATAAAATAAACAAGAGACAACTCCTCTAAAATTCATGAGTTAAAGTTGAGATTGACACACAACCGTAGTTGGATGTTCGNAAAAGAAAAATAAAATAAACAAGAGACAACTCCTCTAAAATTCATGAGTTAAAGTTGAGATTGACACACAACCGTAGTTGGATGTTCGCACACCCATGGGGACAAGCCAAAACGAAGGGTGTCACCATGATCAACAGTCTCTAATAAATGACCAAAGTTTGACCACCGCATCCAAACGCATCAAGTTGTTTTGACAAGAAGAGGTAAACATTCTTTTTAATACTAGAAAAGTATTTTTTAGCAGAAATTTGTAGTATAGAAGAATAAAATAAGGCTTTGTTAGGAATTTTCAAGGATAGAAAGAAAATTGCGATGTTAAGTAATGTACCTAGGTGGAGCATTCAGAGCAAACAATCGATGCAAAATTTAGGATAGGAATTGAACATTATTACCTTAGTAGAAGATATGCTTGAGGACAAGCATATATCTAAATTTGAGGGTGTGATAACTTGTAGAAATACAAGTTATTTATACTGTTTTATTTAGATATTGCGGCCAAAAGAAAGGAAAGTTATGTCAATTGTAGAGAAATTAGCTAAGAAATGCAAGAATTATAAATTGTCATCAATACACCCATTAATACCATTGCGATGGTAGAAAATAATATTTCAAGTCTGTTTTACAGGAAATCAAGTCACCGTATGCATTCATGGCTCAAGATAAAAAGAACAACGCATCTACGTCGCATTGCGCCCATCATTCAAGAATGAATAGACGATCAACGCAATGACGGCGCATGCGACAATCAATCAAGAGCTAAGCGATTAACACACTTCAACCACATGCGGTAATAAAAAAACAACACCGCATGAGCAACACAATTGCGGAGGATCGAGACACGTGTACAGCTGACCATTGTGCATTTCTGATGATCTCGTAATAGAAGGAATATTCACTCCACCATTTCCAGAATTCCCATAACAATAAAGTGGGAGCCACAAGTCAGAGAGTCAAAGCTGAGCCTATAAATAGCCTCTGGAATTCTATTGGAAAATATACTTGATACGGGCATATTTTGATATTTGTATATTGAGAGAGAGACTGGTCTGAAGAGACCGTCCAGATCTGTGTCAAGACGTTGGCACTTTTCTGTATTTATTTCTATCTCTTTATCATCAATTGTATTCATCTTTTTAGTTTATCATTCGCACCATGTATCAGATGCTAAATATTAGTATTGAATGTCATGATCATTTTCATCTCCATCTTTCTGTCTATTTCCGTTCCTCCATTAATCGCTTTCTCCATGATGTTTTCTTAATCCCTTGGTAATTAGCATGAATCTAACAAGTAAATTAATCTGTGCTAAAAAAATTAATATGTTTAGCTAAAGCATGCTAGATGGCATCTTTACCTGTGAGAGCAGAAGTGAAGATGCCATTCCTTCTGTCGAGAGAAGGTTGGAAGAATGCGTTAACTAAAGCGAGAAGTACTTCCAGAGATGGAAGCAACCTTGCGTTCATACGTTCATCCCTGTTTCACCACAGAGATGTGGAAACACGGCTGATCACTGAGAGGTGTATGCCAAGGGAAAGCGGAATCGTAGTTATATCTTTAACACAATTAATAAACTTGCGATGTTTATATTAATTACCCTGTCTATCTCTATTTCATACATAAAGACTTGCCACCGCATAACACGACCCTTTGTATAATCTTCACAGTCAGTCTCAAACTCAGTATCATGTATCAGTATCCTGTATCTTGTATCATATTAGCTTAGGTTTACTTTTATCGCACTTTACTTTACCGTAATTTTAAATACCTGTATAAACCAATTTTTTATTAATTGAAAAAACCCCAGGTCGCATATATCACGAACGTAACGCATTAACTAAGCAATCCCTGTGTTCGACCTCGGATAACTTCGAGAAACTTGTGGTGGAATTATACTTGGTTTCAACGCAAGAAAACTTGTGACAACGCATAGCATACTACCAGCATTTCATTAATAACGCATACATCCAGAAGTAGTAACATATATCATAAACGTGTGTTATAATCATCCATGCGTTGTGTGACATAAGATAAAAAAAAGATAAATTTTATGCTACCAACTACCACAATGAGCCTTTGGTATTCTCAGGGTGAGAACCCAGGAGTGGTGGGCTCTAACTATTTTGGTTAGAAGGGATAGTTTGGGTGAAGGAAGAAAAAGATTGAGAAAACTTTCTTGAACACAAGAACATAGAACAATTCTGTAGAATTCTCAATCGTTTATCTAAAGCAAAGTTCAAGTCATAGAAGAAGAAGAAGAAAAGCACTTTTCTTTTATTCCTCTTGCCACAAAAACAATAACTACTCACTAAGGTAGTTGGAGAGCAAAGAGGGAAGTTATTATTCAAATAATAATAAAATAATATAAATAAATATGATAATGAACTTGTGTTATATTTATATTAAATTATATGTTATATTAAATCTAACATATAACCTATAGTTTTAATATTGTATCACATACAATATTAAACTATAGTTTCTTTTCTCTATTTTATGGTATTTAATATAAATCATATTTATATTAAATTTTACAACTATGAATCACATTCATAGAAAATATATTTAAATCTCATTCAAATATTTATTTCCTCCCATGAAACTATAATGTATCAAATACATTATGACAATTATATCATATATAATTGAAACAATTTAATTATATCATATATAATTAAATCCCTCTTTTGATTTGAACAATTTAAATTAACCCAAAAACTGATTCTCAACTAAATCATTTTGAGCTACCAAGGGGACCTTATGGACCTATAGTTTGAAGCTCCAACGGCACATGAATAATTAATTAAACTCTTTAATTACATTATTCACCATTTGTTAACTATCGAGCACTTCACACTACAGATATATTTCTATGTCCATTAGATATAACCAATCAGCAATACGATGACCCTTCATAAATTGCCCGCAACTACAGTTGGGCCAAATTACCATTTTGCCCATGTAGTTACATCTAACTCCTTAAGTACCATTGATTCTTATATTGAACAATAGATCTTAACCCTACTATAACTAAACCCTTCTCGGGCTAGGAAAGGGTGTGGCGCCACATTGTTCAAGACCCAAAATCAACCCTTAAGGGAGAAATTTATCTACTTACCCTTGCTTCGGGGAAGAAGTGAATTCCATCTTGTGTAGCTGTGTTCCTAGCTCTCCAATCAAACGAATCCCCAAAATGGTAGGCTTGTTAAGTCAATGATCTAGCCATTCTCACCCATACAAATCAAAAGAGTGTCCTTATAGGCAGAAGTTCACAACTCACTCAGGATTCTAAGTCATGTTACCTATGGTCACCTTGGTGAAATGTAAGTCTCTATTATGAACGGTGTTATATAATGAGACTAAACATTTCGTGATCCGATCTTCTACAAATTCCTTTGTATATTATATCCCCGCACGTATGTCTAATACATGAATGATCAGAATTAGACCATTAGTACTTTACAACAATTGTAATACCTATAAAAGAGGTCATACTCGTAGTATCATCAAGATAAGGTACCCAGTCTTATCCATATACTACAAACCATTTAGGTTAATCATTTAAACATGATCCACCTATATGTCTCCACATACATGTTTAAGTTATAATGATAACCTTGGATGTTAGTTTATTGGTTTGTGGTTAATGCAACTAGAATATCACATGTTTTATAAATAAAATGAATAAAATATCATATATTATTAATCACATAAGAGTTTGTTCATACAAAGTTTACAAACTATAGGACCCTACGAGATTTAGGGCATCAACCCCAACAATCTCCCACTTGACCTAAAGCTAGTGGCGTGTATAATATAAACAAAATATAAAATACACAAAACAATAAACTAGGGCATAACATGCCCAGTACAATATCTCTCACTTGCCCTTGTCGTGGTTTGTCTCCAGAATGGTATGGAGATTGGTTTTGGTTCAATGGAAAGTAACTTATATGTACTAAGGTCGTTAGTCATAAAAACCTTGTTTAATATTGAAATGTTTAGTATGGCGACAACAGCTAAGGGACCAAAGGTTTCTCCTAAGGAAACACCCATCTTTGGCATCTAAGGTTAGGTCACATCAACCTTAATAGGATTGAGCAGTTGATGAAATGTGGACTTCTAAAGAGTTTAGAAGAAAACTCCTTGACAGTGTGTGAATCATGCCTTGAAGGCAAGAGGACCAAACGACCTTTTACTGGAAAAGGTTATAGAGCCAAAGAAACCTTAGAGCTTGTACATTCAGACTTCTATGGTCCGATGAGTGTTAGAGCTCAAGGTAGGTATGAATATTTCATCTCTTTCGTAAATGATTATTCAAGGTATGGGTATCTCTACCTAATGCAATGTAAGTCTGAAGCTCTTGACAAGTTCAAAGAGTATAAGGTTGAAGTTGAAAACTTGTTAGGTAAGATGATAAAAATACTACAATTTGATCGTGGTGGATAGTATATGAACCTCCAATTTTAAAACTATATGATAGAACATGGAATTACGTCCCACCTCTCGACCCCAGGTACACTTCAGCAGAATGGCGTATCAGAAAAGAGAAACAGAACCTTGTTGCAACTGGTTCGGCCTATGATGAGTTATGCTCATCTTTCAGACTCGTTTTGGGATTTTGCAGTGGAAACTGCATGTTATATTCTGAACAACGTTCCCTCGAAAAGTGTTTCTGAAACACCTTTTAAGTTGTGGAGAGGCCATAAAGGTAGTTTATGCCACTTTAGGATTTAAGGGTGTCCGGCCCACGTGCTTGTGACTAACCCGAAGAAGTTGGAACTGCATTCGAAAGTTTGCCTCTTTGTAGGCTACCCCAGGGAAATGAGGGGTGGATACTTCTATGATCCGAGTGAGAATAAAGTATTTGTTTCTATAAATGTAATCTTCTTGGAAGAAGACCACATTAGGGATCATAAACCACGAAGTAAGCTTGTTTTACGTGAGACTTCTAATGAGACTACTGAGGGTTCAACAAAAGTTGTTGAACGGACTGACAGATCAACAAAAGTTGTTGAGGTCGGTTCATCTAGTCAACCATCTCAAGAGTTGAGACTGCCTCGAAGTAGTGGGAGGGTTATGAACCCACCGAAATGCTACATGTGTTTGACTGAAGCCCAGAACGTAATTTCTAATGATAAAGTCGAGGATTCATTGTCTTTTAAGCAAGCAATGGAGGATGTTGACAAGGATGAGTGGATTAACCCATGAACCAGAAGGTGGAGTCTATGTACTTCAATAACGTCTGGGAACTTGTGGATCAGCCTGATGGGGTAAAAGCTATAGGGTGTAAATGGATCTAAAAGTGAAAATGAGGTGTAGATGGAAAGGTACAAACCTTTAAGGCTAGACTTGTGGTAAAGGGTTATATTCAGGTCGAGGGAGTGGACTATGAGAAAACTTTCTCACCTCTTGTCATGCTGAAGTCTATCATGATACTCCTATCCATAGCCACATTTTATGATTATGAGATATGACAAATGAACGTCAAGACTGCCTTTCTTTATGCTGAAGTCTACTGAATCCAGGTCTTGAACAAGGGGCCTCATCCTCTTACTGGGCTGATAGAGTTTAGTTTAGTGATTGGATCACAAACCAGTTGTTCATTAGAGGATCAGTAAGGACTTGAGGAATAAGACGTAATCTCGGGGGTAAAGCAGATATTTGATCCAGCCGTTATTACGAATAACCTATGAAGGGTCGACTTGCTGATTGGTTAAATCATGTGGACATAATATATCTATAGTGAGGAGAGTGCAACTATGGGCTTTAGTGGAGTGACCCATTAGTTAACGAATGGAGATTAATCTGGTCTAATGAGTTTAGCCAATTAATCTCGGATCGTTGGAGCCCATGATTTGTAGGTCCGCGAGGTCCCCCTACTAGCTCGTAACAGACTAGCTCTAGAATAGTGTGATAAGTTAATTTGAAACGTTCAAATTAGAATTAAGGGAATTAGTAATTATATGAGATATAATTATGTTTAATTTTAGAATTAAACGAAATAGGAGAATTTATATATTTAAATATGATTTAAATATATACAGATGGATATGTGTTAAAATTAATTTAATATTTGATATTAAATTAATTAAGCTTTATTTAATAATTAATTTATGAAATTAATTAATTTTTCATTTTTAAAATCAAATAGTTTTTTTAAATCAAAGTTTGATTTGTAAATAAAATGGAAAAATTGGAAAACAAAAACACAATGGAAAAATGGTTTTTTCCATTATCCATCTTTGAACTAGCTCACACATATTGCAATATCTTGCCTTTGTCTTCTCCAAGCATGAGCTGCAACGCATGCAGCTCTTCTCTTTGCATGTTGATCTACAATATATTGAAAAGATTGGAATGAAAATCGGGCATGCAATCAAAAGAGTTTTGAGAGAAAAACTGGTTTGAAGAAAGGTTCTCCAACCTTGTTGCAACAGTGAGCTTTTCTCCTCCATCCCTTGATTCAAGATTGTTTTGAGTCCTACAACTCAATCTAGAGCACTAAGAGAATAGTGGGAAAGATCTTGAGGTGGTTTACAACAAGATATGGAGAAGATAGCAGCTGGAGATGGAGCTTTGAAGAAGTTCTACAAGAGGTATGTCTTAAAACCCATTTTTCTGCAAAAGCATGCATTATATTATGCCAAAATTAGTGAATTTGAGTGCTTAGATGATCCTATACTTCCGTTGCTATTGATACAATCTTTACAATTGGTATCAGAGCATCATATAAGCATTCAATTCGGTTTAATTTTGGTTTGGTGGGTGTTTTATATGAGAAATATGAAATTGGTGCACTGACATGTTTTTCTGAGTTTTGGCTGTTTAATTCTCTTTAATCTCTCATTTAAATTTTTAATTGGCTCTTGCTTGATAAGTTTTAATGTGTTCCCAAGAGTCTGTAATTTATTTAGAGTCATTAGAGATGAAATTAAGCTGTAAATTGAAGAAACAAGCGAAGAGGCCAAGTTGCAATTTCAGAAAATCAGACTCTATTCTTATTGTCGCTAAGGTTCCAATATCTAAACGATCGTCTAGCTCCAAACGCTACACAGTGTGAAGAAAAGCTAGACGATCGTATAACAATGGGCGCTGGTCGTTTTAATGTTGAACGCTAGACGATCGTATACCTGCGAGAGCTAAACGATGCGTTCAATTTGCTATACGATAGCATTAAGCGATCGTTTAGCTTTGGCGTGGGAACTACACGATACGTTGAATTTACTATACGATGGTACTATGCGATCGTTTAGCAACGATGCACGCTAAGCGATGCGATGAAGTGCTACGTGATAGTGCTAAGGATCGTTTAGATACAGAGTTAAGCGATCGTGTAGACATAGTGCTAAGCGATGCGTTGAAGTTTCTATACGATGGAACTAAACAAATCGCTTGCCTACGATGCTGAACGACGCGATGATGTTCTATACGATGGAGCTAAGTGATCGTTTGGCTACGGTAGATACTAAAACGATGACATGCAATGCTAGACGATGGTGTTAAGTGATTCAATGAAGAGCTATACGATAGCCCTGAGCGATCGCTTACCACGATCGTTTATCTTTGATCGGGAGCTAAATGATGCGTTGAGTTGCTAATGCGATAGCACTACGCCGATTGTTTACCTCTATACGGTAGCTAAGCGGATGCGTTGGAAGTTTTGCTTATGCGATTAGCACTACGCGATCGCATAACCTTTTTGCGGCGGCAAGCTGAGACGATGCATTGGAATGTTATTACGATGGCATTAGACGATCGTTTTCCTTTTCACGCAACTAAACGATCAAGCATTTATTAAATGAATTTGGCAAAATGCTAGACGATTGGTCGTCATTGCTAAACCATGAGACTCAGTGAGATGTTGAACATGTGCAAGGGCTTGCCGGTTTGAACAGTTCTCTTGTGGTCTAGTCCGGTTCAGCTTCGAATGGTTCTTGGCTAGTCCGGTCAGACTTCCGCTGGGTTCTCGGTTCAGACGGTTCGGGGTCCAGTTCAAGCTACTTGAGTTCGTTTTGGAGCAGTCCGAGAGCGTTTCTGGAAGCTGTTTGTTAATAATTAGGTTTTGTTGTTGTTTATTTTTGCCAAAACTAAAACCATATCAGTATGCGTTATAATTAAATCTTGTATGTGCATATAGTATGTCAATTTAGATTTAAATCCCACCATTAGGGAAGCATGTAACATGCATTGAAAGTATGTTATAATTGTTATAATATATAGTGTGCATGTTAGGGTTTCTCGTATTTAATATAAATGTTATATTAAATGTTGAATGCCTCATGTTAATTGTTGTGGATATTTAGCATGTCTAAAGTTTTATAAGTTGCTATAAAATTGGGTTAGACATTTAAAATCCATAAACAACAGTTGCATGCTCACGTAGGTTGACCACCTGTTTTAATTGTTAAAACTTATAAAACCAAGGTTACAAACTCAACCGGTATATAATCCTGTCTAAGGCTGGAGGTTCTTAAGTTGACGGTTTATGGAATACCTCCTACTTGGGGATTATGGCCAAATTATTGAGCGTTGGTAATCGATTTTATGAGCATACGTGAGTGATGTGAGGTAATAAAATTGCTTATCACCTAGACATCATAGATTAAAATCCAATAATAAGAGTTATACTTGGATAAACCACATATACTTAGGGTTGTTTTATTAGCTGAAAAGAATCTAAGTATAAATATACCCAAATAGAAAACTTCAGTGGCAGTTTTATAACTTCTATATGATAAAGTTATTAAAAAAACTTCAGTGAGAGATTAATAACATATATGATACGTTATTTTTAGCTCTCACGTCTCTAAGAGTTCACAATCCAGATTTAAGCGGTACTTCGTGTTACCCTGGAAGTGACCTCCCTACGGAGAGTATTTTTTAGCTTAAATCTAGATTTTGGTGAATAAGAGGAAGTTGTTCAAATATAAGTCTATTATACGATAAATAGATTTCAACTACCACGACTTCACATAGTTTACACCATGAGATTCATATGACGCTTCGTGTCACCCTAGAAGTGGCCTCCCTACGACGAGTGTTTTGTATGAGTCAATATCAAGGTAAACGGAGAAAGTAGGTCATAGTAAATGGGTGAAAGATGTGTGTCAATATATCCTACAATCTCCTCCATTAGTCTGAACCATGAGATTCCTATGTTGCGCCTGTTGGTTGGCTTTAAGCGGCCCTTTGCTAGTCGTTTAGCGACGGCTATCCCCACGGAGGGTTGTAACATAGGATTCGAAACAACACAAGCTTCAGTAAAATGAATACGGTCTTATAGTTCCGTCTTGGATGTTGTCTTCTATTTCGGAGGTAAATTCATACCGTCCTATAGGATCTGAAAATGGCGAGCCACACTTACAAGAATTACTAAGTTGTTAGTAAAGATCTTGGCCGAAAACGATAACCAAACGACTATAGGAATAAGAGTTATTCCAGAGAAAATAGGAATAAGAGTTATTCCAGGGATAGTGTTTGGTCAAAATTGTTTGTTTTAGTGAAGGAGTATCTGATTGCCCCACGGTAGCACATATTTAGACTCACTAAAATATCGTTGCAAATAAATAATGGTTATGGGCACATTATTACTTTTTTCTAAAATCTGACTTTGGATTTAGTTACAATTTTCTAATTAGAATTTGTTTGAATTTTATCAGCATGTCGAATTCTAGAATACTCGCTTCCGATGTACATAATAGTAAAATCAAATCAACAAACAAATTACTAGCGGTTGATTATACCAAAAGAGTTTTAGCAGAGGATTGTCCTCTATCTTCCAACTCATCTGAAATTATGAATTATGTAGATGAGAATGTTGAATTCGAACAACAAGATAATATGATTTACTTGTTATCGAAGCATGTTTAGTAGAAAACGATAAAATCTAGATAATTGATTCAGGTGTCGTTAATCATGTATGTACTATCTCACATGAAACAAGTTCCTAGAGACAGTTGACAGAAGGTGAAACAATCTTTAAGGTGGGGACGGGGGAGATTGTTTCAACCAAAGCAGTGGGAGATATGAAGTTATTTATAGGAGATAAGTACATTTATTTGAAAAATGTATATTATATTCCTTCTATGAAAAGGAATTTAATTTCAGTCTCCTATTTGCTAGAACAAAATTATAAAGTTTATTTCG
>NC_052351.1:31922175-31956622 GCF_009727055.1 Benincasa hispida | reverse complement strand
GGAGGGTATGAATATTTCATCAGTTTTATTGATGATTATTCCAGGTATGGGCATGTTTATCTAATGCACCAAAAGTCTGAAACTTTTAAAAAGTTCAAAGAGTATAAGGCTGAAGTTGAGAACTGATTAGGTAAAAAGATTAAAACACTTCGATCGGATCGAGGTGGTGAGTATATAGACATAGAATTCCAGAACTATTTGATAGAACACGGAATTCAGTCTTAACTCACAACCCCTAGCACACCTCAACAAAATGGTGTGGTAAAGAGGAGAAACAGAACCTTGTTGGATATGGTTCGTTCCACGATGAGTTACACTCAGTTACAAAATTCTTTTTGGGGACACGCAGTTGAGACTGCGGTGTATATTTTGAACATGGTTCCCTCAAAAAGTGTTTCTGAAACACCCTACGAGCTCTGGAGAGGACGTAGAGGAAATCTATATCACTTTAGGATTTGGGGTTGTTCAGCACATGTGTTGGTGCAAAATCCTAAAGAGCTGGAACACCGTTCAAAAGTATGTCTATTTGTAAGCTACCCAAAAGAAATTAAAGGTGGTTTCTTTTATGATCCTCAAGAAGATAAAGTGTTTGTATTGACAAATGCAACCTTCCTAGAGGAAGATTATATAAAGAACCATTAACCTCGCAGTAAGCTAGTAATAGAAGAAATGTCTAGAGAAACGACAAACGTATCAACAAGAGTTGTTGATCGAGCAGGTCCGACAACAAGACTTGTTGATGAAACTGATACTTCACATCCTTCTCAAGAGTTGAGAATGCCTCGTCGTAGTGGGAAGATTGTGCAACAGCCTGACTGGTACGTGGGTCTAACTGAAACTCAAGTCATCATACCAGATGATGGTTTAGAGGATCCATTGTCTTTTAATCAAGCAATAAACGATGTGGACAAAGACCAATGGATTAAAGCCACAGACCTTAAAATGGAATCTATGTATTTCAATTCTATCTGGGATCTTGTAGATCAACCAGAAGAGGTAAAACCCATCGATTGCAAGTGGATCTACAAGAGAAAACGAGACCAAGCTAGTAAGGTACAGACCTACAAAGCTAGACTACTGGCAAAAGGGTTTACCCAAAGAGAGGGGTTAGATTTTGAAGAAACCTTCTCTCCAATTTCCGTGATAAAGTCTATTAGAATACTCTTGTCCATAGTCACATTCTATGATTATGAAATATGGCAAATGGATGTCAAGACAGCAATGGCTATCTTGAAGAGAGTATTTATATGTCTCAACCAGAAGGGTTTATACAGCAGGGTCAAGAGCAAAAAGTTTGCAAGCTTAATCGATCCATTTATTGATTAAAACAAGCTTCTAGATCCTGGAATATGAGATTTGACGTTGCGATCAAATCTTATGGCTTTTAACATAATGTTGACGAACCCTGTGTATACAAGAAAATCGTCAACAAAACTGTCGCTTTTCTAGTGTTGTATGTTGATGATATTCTACTCATTGGGAATGAGGTAGAATATCTAGTTGACGTTAAGAGTGAAGGATCTCATACCGAGAGTTCCATGAGCATGTTCAGATCGCTCCGATTTCACAGTGACTAAAATACAAATGTTATACATTCAACACAATAGTTATGCATATAAATCACATTATCGGCTTGCTTAGAACAAGATAAAATCATAAGGGATAGAATTTCGTACCAGTTGAAGACTATCTTCAAACTCCAGAACTCCAACGTAGTGGATCTCTCCAACAGATCTACCAACACTCAGCGGGAATGTCGACTGCAACAACACGATCAACACGAACACGAATGTTGCAGTGGGGACTAATAACTTGTAGAAATACAAGTTATTTATGTTGTCTTATTCAGATATTGCGGCCAAAAGAGAGAAAATATGCGTCGATTGTATGAAAATTAGCTAAGAAATACAATAATTATAAATTATCGTAAATACACCCACTAAGACCATTAAGATGGTAGAAAAGGATATTTCAAGTCTGTTTTGCAGGAAACCAAGTCACTGCTTGCGATCAAGGCTCAGAGAGAAACTGAAAAACGCATCTTCGTCGCATTGCGCCTGTCAAATCAATACTGAAGAGATGATTAACGTAATGACAGCACAATGCGACAGTCGATCCAGAGCTGAACTTCAACCGCATGCGGTAATAAAAACAACACCGCATGCGGACACACGATCGAAAGATGCAAATGAGCAACGCAAATACGGAGGATTGTGACTCGTGTACAACTAACCGTTGTGCATATTCGATGGACTGATTGCATAACAGAAGGAATATTTATTCCACCATTTTCGAAATTTCTATAACAATAAAGTGGGGACCACAAGTCAGAGAGTCAAAGCCTTCAACCTATAAATACCCTCAAAGAATTCACTGAAAGATATACTTGATACGAGAGATAATTGATATGAGGCTATTGAGAGAGAGCTTATCTGAGTACTGATCAGAGGAAATCGGGGAAGAGAAGAGACAAGGCCAAGAGGTGAGTCTCAGTGCGATTCTGCCAAATCCCCACCGAGAAGCTCTATATTTAGATCCCTTCTACCGGTTGAGCAAGCCTGAGAGGGAAACTCATTCTTCCATTCATTCCATCAACACCGGTAAGCGATTCTCCATTCCAGATCTGTGCCAAGATGTTGGCACTTATTTGTATTTGTTTCTAACTCTCGTTCATCAATTGTATTTCATCTTCTTAATCTTTTCATTCACAACCATGTATCAGACGCTAAATAGTATTATTGAATGTCTTGATCATTTCCATTTCCACTTCTCTGTCTTTTTCCCTTCCTCCATAAATCATTTTCTCCATGATGTTTTCTTAATCCCTTGGTGATTAATATGAATTAAATAAGTAACTTAATCTGTGCTAAAGAAATAAAGATGTTTAGCTAAAGCATGCTAGACGGCATCTTCACCTGTGAGAGCAGAAGTGAAGATGTCATTCTGATCTGTCGAGAGAAGGTTAGAAGAATGCGTTAACTAAAGCAAGAAGTACTTTCAGAGATGGAAGCAACCTTGCGTTCATTACGTTTGTCCCTATTTCACCATAGAGATGTAGGAACACAGCCAATCACTGAGAGGTGTATGCCAAGGGAAAAACAGAACCGTACTTATGCCTTTAATGCAATTAAGGAACTTGCGATGTTTGTACTAATTATCTTTTCTCTTTCTACTTCACACATAAGTCTTGCCACCGCATACATGATCTTTGTATAATCTTCACAGTCAGTCTCCACCTCGATATCTTGTATCATGAAATCTGTATCTTGTATCATCATAACTTAGGTTTATTTTATCGCACTTTACTTTTACTGCAATTTACTTTATTATCGCATTTTATCACTTATCTTTTCTTTATCACATTTTCAATTACCTATACACACAACCTTTTTATAAATTGAAAAACCTCTGGTCGCATATACCACAAATGTAACGCAATAACCTAAAACACCGAGAAACTTACAGTGGAATCATACTTGGTTCCAACGCAAGGAAACTTGTGACAATGCATAGTATACTACAAGATTCTCATAAATAACACGTATCTAGAAGTAGTATCACATACAGATAATAAAGTCATCATTCATTCACACGTTGTATGGCGTAAGATTAGAATACATTGTATGTCTTACGAGTTTATGGCAATGCATCTCGCATTCTATTCACGCATCATTGTACATCTTATGCCCCATCAAGTTTATGGCGCCGTTACCGGGGATTTGGCAGAATCGCACTGAGACTCACCTCTCGGCCTTGTCTCTTCTCTTCCCGGATTTCCTCCGATCAACACTCAGATCAGCTCTCTCTCAATAGCCTCGTATCAATTATCCCATGTATCAAGTATATCTTTCAGTGTGACTCAAAAAAGACTTAGGTTATATCTGTTCCCATATACATTGCGAGATGAAGCAAAGAGGTAGGCTCAATCGTTAGAGTCGGATGAGATTAAAGCATAGGAACAGTTGGTTAATAGGTTCATGAATAGATTCTTCCCTCCCGACGTCAACGCAAGGAGATGGAGGGATGTGTTAAATTTTAAGCAAAAGGGTTATGAAACTTTGAGCACCGCCTGGGTGCGTTTCAAACAATTAGTGAAGAGTTGTCCGCATATCGGGATTCCCGATAGCATTCTGATGGAGACGTTTTACAATGGCTTAGATCAATCAATGCAAGTAGTTGTTGATGCCTCCGCGGCAGGAGGATTGATGGATAGATCATATACGGAAGCCAGAAGCATATTGGATGGCATCTCGCGTCATTCTGATGAATGGATTGATACCGGGTTTGAGGAAAGTGGTCGGGAGCAAGAAAGAGTAGAAAGTGCCGATGTGTCAACTAATACAATGAGCACACTGGTCGATCAGATGACCATAATGACCTCTCTTCTTCAGACGATGGCTAATCAACAGAGAAATCTCTCTCAAGGATCAACGCAAGTTAATGCGTTGATACACGTGGCCGCAATGAATTGCGTTCAATGTAGGGAGGGACATCCAACCAAGTCTGCCCGTGGAATCAACAGGTCGTATACTCTATCCAAATGAGTTATTTGGCAACATCTACAACCCTGGTTGGTGGGATCACCCAACTTTAAGTTGGGATGGGAATCACAACCAGATGAACCATAGTTTCCATCAGAATAGTTATCAAGGGGATCGAGGCAACCCTCTGGACTTCATTAATCCAGATTGTAGCCCAGGAAACTCTCAGAGTATATCACCCTATGATCAACCGTTCTTAGATGACACCTCTTGCAGTACCTCATCTCTGGAGACTTCATTGAAGCATTATATCAAAAAGAGCAAGGCAATTAGACAATCGCAAGCTGACTCCCTTAAAAGTTTAGAAGAGTAGATTGAACAGCTTGCAATTGAGTTGAAAAATAAAGCGCCTGGTACGCTACCTAGCAGTTCAGGAGCATCGGGTTCACGAGGTAAAGAGCAATATCATGCAATGACATTGAAGAGTGGTAAAACAACAGCCCATATGCCATCAATACCAGATTCTACAACAGTACCAGCAGATTTAACTGTTGATGGTGACCAATCAGTCAGTAGTGGAAAGATTACCAGTTCAGAAGCAAGTTCACCTACAAAAGATGAAGCTCCTCAAGACTTGAATTCTAAATTAACGCAACCTCCAGATAATGAAACGCAGCAAGAACAAGACCTCAACAAACAGCCAACTCAACAAGAAGTAAGGCGGGATCCTCCACCTTTTTCGTCCATGCTGAAGAAGAAAAACGATAGTAAGAATTTCAGAGGTTCTTAGACGTTCTCCAACAGCTACACATCAATATTCCCCTAATAGAAGCTCTGGAACAGATGTCAAGCTATGTAAAATTTCTCAAGGATATTCTTGCTAATAAAAGAAATATTGGGGAAAATGAAACAGTTGCGCTAACATATGAATGTAGTGCACTATTTCAAAACAATATCTCCACCAAAATGAAGGATCTTGGGAGTTTTACATTCCCTACACAATAGGAGGAAAGATGGTCGGGAACACGCTATACGATTTAGGGGCGAGCATAAATTTAATGCCCTTATCGATCTTTAAGAAGTTGGATATCGACAACACTAGACCAACAACGATCACACTACAGTTGGCTGATAGATCGATAACGCATCCTAAGGGTAAGATAGAAGATGTACTCGTGCAAGTGGACAAGTTTATCTTCCCAGCGGACTTTGTTATATTGGATTACAAAGCTGACAAGGAAGTGCCTATCATCTTGGGTCACCCATTCCTAGCAACAGGGCGAGCACTGAACGATGTGCAAAAAGGAGAACTGACCATCAGGATCGACGATCAAGAAGTAAAGGTCAACATGTTCAATGCGTTGAAGTACCCAAATGATATGGAGAATTGCCAGTATATTGAGGAACTGCAGGAAGAAACTTGGCACAAGCCCCTAGAGGATCTGGAGGAAGAATATTTTGGAATCGGCGCAATGTTGAAGGAGGATTGCACCACAATTTATGTTGAATCAAACTTTGAACCACTCAAGTTATCTGAACGAACTTCACAACGCATCAAGCCATCTTTAGAAGAACCACCTGTGCTAGAGTTAAAGTCGTTGCCTGGGCACCTCAAGTATGCTTACTTAAGAGGTAACAACACGTTACCGGTTATCATTTCTGCCTCGCTGAGTAAGGAGAAAGAAGACGCACTTATACAGATCTTGATAAATAACAAAAAGGCTTTAGGATGGACCTTGGCAGACATTCGAGGAATCAGCCCCTTGTACTGCATGCACAAGATTCGTCTGGAAGAAGAAAAGACATGATCGATAGAAAGGCAACGACGCTTGAACCCTACTATGAAGAAGGTAGTGAAGAAGGAAATAGTTAAGTGGCTGGACGCAGGTGTCATCTCCACGATATCTGATAGCAGCTGGGTAAGCCCAGTGCAGTGTGTTCNGATATCTGATAGCAGCTGGGTAAGCCCAGTGCAGTGTGTTCCGAAGAAAGGGGGGATGACAGTCGTCACTAATGACAAGAATGAATTAATTCCCACAAGGACTACAACGGGGTGGAGAATTTGTATGGATTATCGCAAGTTAAATTTGGCCACTAAAAAGGACTATTTCCCACTCTCGTTCATTGATCAGATGTTAGACAGACTTGCGGGGAATGAATTCTTCTGTTTTCTTGACGGCTATTCAAGGTACAACCAAATAGCAATTGCGCCGGAAAATCAAAACAAGAAAACTTTCACGTGCCCTTTAGTACGTTTGCATTCTGACGCATGCCATTTGGACTCTGTAATTCGCCAGGCACTTTCCAACGATGTATGATGACGATATTCTTAGATTACTTGGAGAATTCAGTCGAAGTATTCATGGACGATTTTTCAGTTTTCGGCAACAATTATGACTCCTGTTTATCTAATCTAGAAAAGGTCTTGAAGAAATGTGTGGCAACAAATCTTGTTCTGAACTGGGAAAAATGCCACTTTATGATGGAAGAAAGAATTTTTCTGGATCATAAAATCTCGAAAGCAGGATTGAAAGTTGATCAGGCGAAAATCGACGCAATTTCCAAGCTACCCCCACCAGTGAACGTGAAAACACTTAAGAGCTTTCTGGGACACGCTGGGTTTTATAGAAGATTTATTCGCAATTTCTCCCAGATTGCAAAGCCCTTAAGTGCGCTCCTTGAAGCTGATCGAGAATATAATTTTAATGATGCGTGCATCAAAGCATTCAACACATTGAAAGATGCGCTCATCACTGCACCCATCTTGGTTATGCCGGACTGGACGCAACCATTTGCGTTGATGTGCGATTCTAGCGGATATGTTGTGGGCACAGTATTAAGTCAGCGCAAGGACAAGGTATTGCATCCTATTTATTATGCAAGTAAAACATTGAATGATGCGTAGGAGAACTATACAACCACAGAGAAGGAAATGCCCGCAGTGGTATTTGCACTGGAGAAATTCTGACAGTACTTAATCGAAATAAACGTTGTGGTGTATACGGATCACTCTGCGATCAAATATCTTATGACAAAGAAGGATGCAAAACCAAGGCTTATACGGTGGGTGTTGCTCCTGCAAGAGTTTGACCTCGAGATCAAAGACCGGAAGGGCACTGAGAGCCAAGTCACTGAGCTGCGAGGTTCAAGGGAAAGAAAAAGATATTGAAGAAAGATTCCCCGATGAGCTGCTGATGGCAGTAGACATTAATGTTCCCTGGTATGCGGACATTGTGAATTTCATCGTTTGCGATCAAATACCAGATGATTATACTTACCAACAGAAGAAGAAGCTAAGACATGATGTGAAATTTTATTTCTGAGACGATCCATTCCTATATCGACTTAGTCCTGATCACATATTACATTGATGCATTCCTAAGCACGAAGTCAAGCACATTCTGGAGATGTGTCACAAGTCCCCTTACGGAGGACACTTTGGGGGACAGCGGACTGCTGCAAAGGTCTTGTAGTGTGGCTATTTCTGGCCAACACTGTTTAAGGATGCTCATGCCCACGTTGTGCAATGCGACAGATGCCAGAGAATGGGGAATATGTCTAAAAGGAATGAAATGTCGTTGACATCAATCTTAGAGGTTGAATTATTCGATGTTTGGGGAATTGACTTCATGGATCCATTTCCACCATCAAAAGGTCATCACTATATCTTGGTCGCGGTTGATTATGTATCAAAATGGGTTGAGGCCATCGCATGTGTCAAGAATGATGCGGCCACAGTGGCAAAGTTTCTTAAGAAGAATGTTTTTGCTCGATATGGGACACCACGGGCCTTAATCAGCGATGAGGGCTCTCACTTCATCAACCGCATAATCACCAACCTGTTGACTAAATTTAACGTCAGCCATAGAGTTGCGACTGCTTATCACCCACAGACTAATGGGCAGGCAAAGATTTCTAACAGAGAGATCAAAACTATCTTGGAGAAGGTAGTCAATACTTCCAGGAAAGATTGGTCACCCAAGCTTGATGAAGCACTGTGGGCATACAAGACTGCCTATAAAACACCAATTGACATGTCCCCGTATGCCCTAGTCTTTGGAAAAGTTTGTCATCTGCCGTTCGAGTTGGAGCATAAGGCAATGTAGGCATACAAGAAGCTGAAGTTTGATTTAGCAAGTGTAGGGAAAGTCCGGAAACTACAACTGAATCAGCTGGTCTAACAGCGAAGGGACGCCTATGAAAATGCCAAGATCTATAAGGAGAAAACCAAGAAGTGGCATGACGACCACATAAACAACCAAACATTCGTCGAAGGTCAATAGGTATTATTATTTAACGCTCGTTTGCGATTGTTCCTAAGAAAGTTGAAGTCTCGCTGGTCTGGGCCATTCTGAATCAAGACTATCTTTCCTCACGGCACAGTGGAACTAACAACTTTAGACGGGAACAACGCGTTTAAAGTCAATGGTCAATGGATTAAGCCTTACTATGGAGGCGACTTCGAGCGACACATGGATACCATTTACTTGGGCAAGCAGGATTAAACCACTTGCGGGAGAAGCGATTGTGGTAATTCTGAGAACTTCTTTCAATCAGCATCCCTATCTATGTTTATTTGCTTTCTTTATAGTTTTTCTTTTACTGCTTTCTAAATTACGTATTTACTGCTTTTTAGAATTAGCCTTTAATGCTTTCTGTAATTCTTTTCAATTTAATTTTTCATGTCAGGTTTAATTCCTTTAATTTGTATGCATTAGTAGCACTGTTCTTTAATTTTTTGTGAATGATTGGATGAAATAGTAAACACCGCAAAGTCTTTTCGACTTACGTTTTTAATGAATTAAAAAGAAAATTAAAAACTGATATGTAACGCGATGATGTGTGCATTGTGTGTTAACAAGAGACACCTTGCGTCCATTACACCCAAATGCATTGCGTTGAGGGGTGTGTTGTGCGCGTATGTGTCCTTTGCCCCTCCTTAGTATAAATGCACTATGTTGAGGTAGTGTTGCGCTGGTAGCAATACCGTGCGCTCGATCCTCCAGAAATGCGTTAAATTAAGAGGTGTGTTGTAGGAGTGCATGCGTTTTTGCCCGTCCTCAGCAAAAATGTATTTGCGTTAATATAAGCACGGTGTTAATTAATTTTAATCATGCACCCGTCAGAATCAGATTCAAAAGATCATTTCAATTCATTATTTTTCTAAGTTAACGAAATTCTTTGATTCTTTGTACAGGCGAAAATTTTTGTATTGTGTTAATTTTTAATTATTTGTATACTTTGTTAATATTCAATACAATTGAGTAAATATTCTCTCCATTTGCCTGTGCCTTTTTCTTTATCATCCTTTGTCAATATTTGCGATATTCTTAATCTTTTACTTTTGCGTTCTTCATTGCGCTGCCATGATGTATAATACGTTTATACTTAGAAACATTTCCCATACTTTGTAAATTCTGACTAACACTTAGTTAATTCTTAGCTTTAGCAGTACTTTATCTTTTATCACTCAAAGTTCTACTCAAACCTTATTTTTGAAATAATTTTTCTAAATGTTTGTCTATCCAAACAACGCAATGAGGACCTTGTGCATCTCCAAATTTGGGAGTGGGGAAGGTCTAAGCAGATGAGATCAAGAATATGCGGTCATTAAGAAAAGGCGTTCATTTTTCATTTCCAAAAAAAAAAAATCATACAAGACTTCAATGTCAGTGCAAGAGAAAACTTAATAAATAATCCCAACCTGATATGAGTAAGTTGTGAAAGAAACCTGCTCGTAGTTAGATGTTCGCATGACACCTGTGGGAGCAAGTCACAACGAAGGTGGGTTTCCAAGAACAACGTAGTATGAAAATGAAAAAAAAAAAAAAAAAGAAAGAAAGAAAAAGGAAGAAAAGAAAAATAAANAAAAAAAAAAAAAAAAAAGAAAGAAAGAAAAAGGAAGAAAAGAAAAATAAATGCAAGAGACAACTCCTCTGAATATCATGAATTAAAGTTGGAAATTGGCACACAACCGTAGTTGGATGTTCGCATGACACCCGTGGGAACAAGCCAAAACGAAGGGTGTAACCATGATCAACAATCTCTAAATAAATGATGCAAAGTTTGACCACCGCATATAGACGCATCAAGTTGTTCTGATAAAGAAGAGGTAAACATTTGACATGAGGAATGGAGGCGTCCTATGCAATGAGTTTGCATAAGATCAGGACCAATAAATAAGTCACTCTTACTTTATAACACTATTTACCATTTAAGACTGACTATTTCACCTAGATGACCTAGGTAACTGTTTAAGACTGACTATTTCACCTAGATGACCTAGGTAACTCGATCTTAATCCTGAGCAAACTATGAACTTCTGTTTATTCGGGATTGCCCTTAGATTTGTATAGTTGAGGGTTGGCTCAACAGCGCCGGTTCAATAAGACTCCCATTTCAAGGATAAGACCGAATAGATAGCTGGGGGCATAGGGTGCAAGAAGAAGTTCACACCTACCCGGTTTAGGGATAGGAGAAAGGTTGTTCTCTCAAGTACTGAATCCAGGTCTTGAACAAGGGGCCCCACCCTCTCACTGGGTTGAGAGAGTTTGGTTAAGTGATTAGATCACAAACCAATTGTTCATTAGAGGATCAGAAGGGACTTGAGGAATAAGACGTAATCTCGGGGGTAAAACAGATATTTGACCCAGCCGTTATTACGAACAACCTGTAAAGGGTCGACTTACTGATTATGGTTAAATCATGTGGACGTAATTTATCTACAATGAGGGGAGTGCAACTATGGACTTTAGTTGAGTGACCCATTAGTTAACGAATGGAGATTAATCTGGTCTAATGAGTTTAGCCAATTAATCTCGGATCGTTGGAGCCTATGATCTGTAGGTCCGCGAGGTCCACCTACTAGCTCTAGAATAGCGTGATAAGTTAATTTGAAACGTTCAAATTAGAATTAAGGGAAGTAGTAATTATATGAGATATAATTATATTAAATTTTAGAATTAAACAAAATAGGAGAATTTATATATTTAAATATGATTTAAATATATAAAGATGGATATGTGTTAAAATTAATTTAATTTTTGATATTAAATTAATTAAGTTTTATTTAATAATTAATTTATGAAATTAATTAATTTTTCATTTTTAAAATGAAATAGATTTTTTAAATCAAAATTTGATTTGTAGATAAAATGGAAAAATTGGAAAACAAAAACACAAAATGGAAAAATGGTTTTTTCCATTATCCATCTTTGAACTAGCTCACACATATTGCAATATCTTGCCTTTGTCTTCTCCAAGCATGAGTAGTTGCAACTCATGCAACTCTTCTCTTTGTATTTGATCTACAATGTATTGAAGAGATTGGAGTGAAAATCAGGCATGCAATCAAAAGAGTTTTGAAAGAAAAACTGGTTTGAAGAAAGGTTCTTCAACCTTGTTGAAGCAGTGAGCTTTTCTCCTTCATCCCTTGATTCAAGCTTGTTTTAAGTCCCTCAACTCAATCTAGAGCACCAAGAGAATCTTGAGGTGGTTTACAACAGATATGGGGCAGATAGCGGCTGGAGATGGAGCTTTGAAGAAGTTCTACAAGAGGTATGTCTTGAAACCTCTTTTTCTATAGAAGCATGCTTTATATTATGCCAAAATTAGTGAATTTGAGTGCTTAGATGATTCTTGTGCTTCCGCTGCTATTGATACACTCCTTACACATTTATAGGCTGAAACAATCATCTCGATCATGGAACATTAGATTTGACAGTACGGTGAAAACGTTTGGCTTTGATCAGAACGTTGATGGGCCTTGTGTCTACAAGAAGATGATCAACAACTCAGTAGCTTTCCTGGTAATATATGTGGTGTTGGGATTAGTATCCTAATTCTCTCAAAGTCTCATTGTTTGTAATGTTACACATTGTTTGATGAATAAAATAATTGTTACTTCATTCTGGCATTTACTCATATCCAATAAACAAAGCTCCTTGGTTATCTTATGTGAACTTAAGCATGTATATGTGATATACAAGTGGAACATGCCTTAAGTGATAAGCTAATAAGTCTGTAGTATAAAGATTAAGGTGGGATACCTGATCCTGGTGACACTACAGATATGGCATGCTTTGTAGAGGTTTGCAAGTGTTGTAAACTACTACAGATAATAGATCCTGACCATTCATGTGGAGACGTACGAGTAGAGGTGTCCTATAAAAAGAGTTTGTATAAGACCCGGACCACAAGATGATTAGATTCTATATATAATGTCGTTGATACTAGAGACTTACATCTCACCTAAATGACCATAGGTGACACGACCTCAATCCTGAGTGTTTTGGAAACTCCTGCCTTTAAGGACGGTCCTTTGATTAGTATGGGTGAAAGTGGCCAGATTGCCAACTTAACATGCTTACCATTTTGGGGACTTGTCTGATCTGGGAGTTGGAACCTCAATACACAAGATGGAATTCACTCCTTTCCCAAAGCAGAGATAAGTAGAGAGATTGCTCCCTTAAAGGTTAATTCCAGGGCTTGAACATAGTGGCCACAGCTTCTCTTTGGAAGAGAGGACTCAGTAATAGTAGAACTATGACTTATGTTCATTAGAAGGACCATTGGTACTTAAGGAGTTAGATGTAACTACAAGGGCATAACGGTTATAATACGAGCGATTTTTGAAGGGTTGTCGCACTGTTGATTGGTTATGATGGACACAATCTGTGGTAAGAAGAGTTCAGCTATTGGTCTTTAGTGGAGTGCCTGGCAGTTAACGGATGGTGGATCTCGTGACTAAAAAGTTTAGTCAGTTATTCATGTACCGTTGGAGCTTTGAACTACAGGTCCATAAGGTCCCCTTAGTAGCTCAATGGATTCAGTTGAGGATCAGTTCTTGGTGTTGATTTGAAATGTTCAAATTGACAAGAGGTAATTTGATTATATATGATATAATCGATATGATGTATGAGATACATCTAGTGGAGGATTAAAGTAAATGAGATTTACATTAAGTACCATGGAATAGAAAAAGAATTATAGTTTATATGTTTCATGAGATGAAATATTAAAACTATAGGTTATAAATATAGTATGATAAGTTGGTTATCATTTATATTTATAATAATATTGATTATTGGATAATTAAATCTTTTTCTCTTAAACCAATTGAGTGGGAGGTTATTGGTGGTTCATGGTAATGTGAGATAAAAGGAAAATTGTTCTCCTAATTTTAGTAATGTTGAAATTTGAGATTTTATGAATTCTCTCTCGGAAAACGAATCTCACAGAAGTTGTCAAGTAAACACAGATTTACTAAGCGACAGCTTGACTAAGGTAAACGATCGTGTAGTGTTTTGTAAGCGACGGACACAGAACTAAGCAATGAGCTAAATGATCGTTTAGCTTTTGTTAGACAATCACTTAGCTTTTGCTAAACGATTGGGCATCGACCTATACGATTGATTTTAGTCTTCTCCAACTTGCTCAATCGTTTACAGGATTGTTGTTTCCTCCATCTTTTACCTCAAACCAAGTCCACACAGAGCCCATCTTCTAGATTCTCACACCGAGAATACCAAGGTAGCCTTCTTGGTAGTGTCATACTCAATTCGACACCGTCGAGGTTCTGTGGAGGTCGTTCGTATTGCTAAAGTGTTCGTGACCGAGGCAATCGCTGAGTTCGAGTGTTCAGTGTTCGTGTTGTGTACCGCTCGTGTTGTTCGAGCGTTCAAGGGTGTTGTGTTCGAGCGGTCATGAGCAAGGAGCATTGGTGATGAGTCTACCAACATGCATAGAGTTTCTCCTTAATTCTTTGTTTTATCATGCTATAATTTTTGTAATGAATGCATAACCATTTGTTTCTGTTTATGACTATAATTTGTAAAATTCATACATGATTATAATTTTGGAATGATCTTTTCCGCTGCTCATGGAAATCCTCGTGTTCGATTTCCTTCATGTGGATGATATCCTACTCATTGAGAATGATGTAGAGTTTTTGACTGACATTAAAAAGTGGCTAGCCACCCAATTCCAAATGAAAGATTTGGGTGAGGCACAGTATGTTCTAGAGATCTAGATCATTCGAGATCGTAAGTACAAGAGGTTAGCTTTGTCTCAGGCATCGTACATCGATCAAATGTTGATCAGGTATAGGATGCAGGATTCCAAGAGGTGTTTGTTACCCTTCAGGCATGAAATCATTTTGTTTAAGAATCAATGTCTAAGACACCTCAAGAGATTGAGAAGATGAGACGAATTCCCTATGCTTCAGCTGTAAGCTTAATGTATGCAATGTTGTGTACCAAACCTGACATTTGCTATGCAGTAGGGATTGTCAGTCGTTCTCAGTCCAATCTAGGATTAGATCACTGGACGGCGGTCAAAATGATCCTTAAGTATCTTCGAAGAATGAGGGACTACATGCTCGTGTATGGAGATAAGGATTTGATCCTTACAGGATACACAGACTCTGATTTTCAGACGGATCGAGATACTCGTAAATTGACATCAAGGTCAGCGTTCACTCTGAATGAAGGGGTTATAGTGTGGCGAAGCATCAACCAAGAATGCATCGCAGATTCTATTATGGAAGCCAAATACGTAGCCGCTTGTGAAGCAGCTAAGAAGATTGTTTGGTTGAGGAAATTCCTTATAGATTTGGAAGTTGTTCCAAATATGGATTTACTGATCACTTTTTATTATGATAACAGTAGGGTTGTGGCAAATTTGAAGGAACCTCAGAGTCATCGTAGAGGCAAGCATATTGAATGGAAATATCACTTGATCAGGGAGATTGTGCATCGCAGTGATGTGATAGTCACGAAGATCGCGTCAGATCATAACGTTATTGATCCGTTTACAAAGGCTCTCATGGCTAAAGTGTTCGAGGATCATCTGGAGAGTTTGGCTCTACAGGACATGTAGCATCTTGTCTAGGGCAAGTGGGAGATGATACTGGGGTATAGAGTATACCCTAGTTTATTGTATATTATACTTGTATTTTTCAGGTATTGTACATTAGTCTCCCGAAGCATTAGAACAAGTGGGAGATTGTTGGGATTGGTGTCCTAATTCTCCCGGAGTCTCATAGTTTGTAAACTATATACATTGTTATGAATAAAACAAGAGTTATTTTATTTTACATTTACTCGTAGCTAATAAACAAAGCTTCATGGTCATTGTATGAAAACTTAAGTATGTATATGAAATATACAAGTGGATCATGCCTTAAGTGATAACCTAAAAAGGTCCGTAGTATAAGGATTAAGAAGGGATACCTGATCCTAGTGACACTACGGATACGACCCGCTTTGTAGAGGTTTACAAGTGTTGTGAACTACTACAGATGGTTGATCATGATCATTCATGTGGAGACATGCAAGCGGGGTGACCTATACAAAGAGTTTGTATAAGACCGAACCACGAGATGACTAGTCTCTTTATATAACGTTGTTGATACTTGAGACTTACATCTCACTTAAACGACCATAGGTGACATGACTTCAATCCTGAATGTCTTGGAAACTCCTACCTTTGAGGGCAGTCCTTTGATTAGTATGGGTGAGAGTGGCCAGATTGTCAACTCAACAAGCCTACCTTTTTTAGGATTTTTCTAATTTAGGAGTTGGGAACTCAGTTACACAAGATGGAATTCACTCCCCTGAAGCAGGAGTAAGTAGATAGATTGCTCCCTTAAGGGCTAATTCTGGGTCTTGAACATAGTGGCTACAACTTCTCTTTGGATGAGAGAACTCAGTCATAATAGGACTATGACTTATGTTCATTAGAGGGATCAGTTGTACTTAAGGATTTAGATGAAACTATAGGAGAAAAACGGTAAATTGGCTCAGGTGTACTTACAAGCGATCTGTGAAGGGCTATCGCACTGTTGATTGGTTGATATGGACACAAAATATATCTGTAGTAAGGAGAGTGCAGTTGTCGGTCTTTAGTGGAGTGTTCGGCAGTTAACAGATGGTGGATCCCGTGACTAAAGAGTTTAGTCGGTTATTCACGTACCATTGGAGCTTCAAGCTACAGGTCCATAAGGTTCTCTTGGTAGCTCAATGGATTTAAGTTGAGAATCAGTTCTTGGTGTTGAATTTAAATGTTCGAATTGACAAGAGAAAATTCAATTATATATGATATAACTGGTGTGATGTATGAGATACATCAAGTGGAGGATTAATGTAAATATGATTTATATTAAGTACTATAAAATAGAAAAAGAATTATAATTTATATGTTTCATGAGATAAAATATTAAAACTATAGGTTATAAATATAATATGGTAAGTTAGTTATCATATATATTTATAATAATATTAATTATTTGATAATTATCTCTTTTTCTCTCTAATAACCAATTGAGTGGGAGGTTATTGGTGGTTTTATGGTAAACGTGAAATAAAAGGAAAATTGTTTTCCTAAATTGAAAAGAGTTACTTCTTTCGGAAAGGAACTCACGGAATGCTATCAAGTGAAAATGTTTCACTAAATGATAGTTGATAAAGAGACTACGATCATAGAGTGTTACTATCAGCTGATCCTAGCTAAAAGATCGTAGGCATTGTCCATATGATAGGTTGCCTTCTTCTACAAGATTGAACATTCGTCTGTACGATAAACACTTCTGATCCCCCACTTGCTCAATCGTCTACATGATTGTTGTTCCTCCAGTCTCTTCCTCTAACTAAGTCCGTATAGAGCCCACACTTCTAGATTCTCACACCGAGAGTACCAAGGTAACCACTATAGTCGTGTCCTCACTCAACTCAACTGAGTTTAAGGTTTTGGAGGTCGTTAGTTGTGTGTTTGTGTTGTTCATATGGTGGTTACTATTGATCGTGTTGTGTTGCGGTCGTTATGTTCGACTGTTCATGGATTGCTATCTTGAAGACTGAACGAGCATTCGTGATCGAGAGAGTTTGAAGAATTAGTCTTCAAAGGTATGATACTCTATCCCTAGATCTTATCTTAAAGCATGTTGTAATTTCATATTATGCATGACCTGTTAGTTCCGCCTTGCACTGTAATTGTGTATGTTCAATATCGAATGGAATTTGGAATGATCCTTCCGCTGCTTATGGAAATCCTCATGTCTGATTTCCTTCACTTATGCAAACTCATTGCATAGGATACCCCTACTCACGTGTCACTTACACGAATGCGTTGGATCATTGCTTTTGTATCAAATACAAAGTGAGTCATATCCACTGTATCACCAGGATAAAGTACCCAGCATGATCCTTATACTGACTCTTTTTGTTGTTTCTTGAATTTTTATCCATATATGTCTCCACATATAGTTCAAGACTTATAAGGCAACCTTGGATGTTAGTTTACTGGATTTAGGGTTATTAAGCCAAAATAGAGTACAACACAATCAATAACATTTATTAAATTAACATCGATAACTCTTTATTGATGATGGTCAATTGATAACATTTACTATCTACGAGTTTTAGAGCATAAAACCCAACAAGTTGGACTATGACTATTGTTCATTAGAGGGATCGATGGTATTTAAGGAGTTAGATGTAACTTAGATGTAACTACAAGGACAAAACGATAATTTTGACCTAGTTGTATTTACGAGCAATTTGTAAAGGGTCAACGCACGGTTGATTGGTTATATCCGATGGACACAAAAATATATCTATAGTGTGAAGAGTGCAACTATTGTCTTTAGTAGCGTGACTAGTAATTAATAAATAGAGATTAATTTAATTAAAGAGTTTAATTAATTAATCTCGTATCATTTGAGCTTTAATCTGTAGGTCCATAAGGTCCCCTTATTAGCTCAATAAGAATTAATTAGAATCAAATTAATTTTGGATTAATTTGAATTGTTCAAATTAATTAAAAGGAATTAATTATATGTGATAATGTTAATATAATGTATATGATACATTATAATATAAAGTTTAAATGAGATAAATAAATATTTGAATATGATTTCAAATATTAATTATATGAATATGATTCATATATAAATTATAGGTTAAAATTAATTTGAATGTGATTCATATTAATACTATAGGATATATATTATATGTAATATAAAATATGGTTTAATTTTAATATACATTAAATTATTTAATATATATTAAAATTCGAAATTTGAAAATTAACTCCCAAGCACGTGATGGAAGGAGTAATTTCAACTCTCTCCACCCATCTCTCATATGGGTAATTGGACAAAGAAAGGGATTCAATTTGAACGTGAAAATTTTCACATCGAATTTGATCTTCATCTCCTTTCTCTGCAATAAGTCCCTCAAGTTCACTACTCTCCCTTTCCACTAAAATTAAACAGAAACCCACCCAACTATGTCTGTGATTCTTACATTGAGAATAACGAGGTACCTTTGTGGTGGTGTCCTCGTTACTCTATTAGTGTTCTTACTGTGTTGCTGAATTCTAGAAAAGTAGAGGAAATCTTTTTCGTGATCACGCTGTCGGAGAAGAATTGTGAAGAAGTGTTTCTTCAAGGGTTAGTATTCAATCTCCTTTTCTTCTCTATAAATTTAGGAGAAAAGCATGCTTCATAGTTGTTAGTTTATCATTGTTTCCATCTCTCTATTTTGTTGATTTTTGCAAACAAAATTCAAAACACAAGGCATTTGTACGCTTCCGCTTCGAGAATCCATTCCCTTCAGTTTTGGCTTTCAGTAACATGTTTTACTCATCACTGAAAGTTACATTTTCTTGTAGTGTTTAAAGTTCGGAGGAAATCAAAAGTCTATCAATTGATGTCAAGTTGGTTGCAATAGCTCCAAATGTCTCAAAGAAGAATGGTCATCACATTTAACTCCTTTTTCCTTAGATTGTCCCTCATCTATTCCCTGTTACAGAAATAGCAAAATATCAGAGTTCTAAGAAAAGCAGAAGAGATAGAAGGAAGTGGAAATTGACTTGAACTTTTATTCAGCAAAGAAGTCTATTTAAACTAATACTTATAACGGATGAAAGCTAAAAATTAGCTAAAAACCAGAACTAAAAGTGATTACATAAATAAGAAACTCCAAAAGACTGGGACATTAGCTACAGACTAGGACAATTGAAAATTTGCATTTAACATTTCCTCCCATAAACTGAAAGTTCTCAAACATTCAGTTTAGCTAGGCTCATTAAATGAGTAGACTCCCGTTAAATTTCTGAATTTCTGAAACATAGATAATTTCAATCGTTTGGTCATTATATCAGCAATTTGATCTTCACTTTTGCAGTAAAAAACATCTTTCAATCCTCGTAGATTGTTTTTTAGATAATCATGAAACAACTCTTGAACCAAGCATAAATACATAACCTGAAGTGTTTTTCTTGTCATCTATATCACCTGTATAATCACTACTAGTGAAACCAACCAAATCTGACTTCATCTCATTCTTGTAAAACAATCCATATTCTTTTATTCCTTGCAAGTATCGAAAAATTCTTTTGGCAGCAAGGAGATGAATCTCTATTGGATTCTCCATGTATCTACTGATCAAACTCACAACATGCATAATGTCGGGCCTTGTTGTTTTTAAATACATTAAGCTACCAACAATTTGTTTATAGAGAGTATTGTCCACCTTTTTCCCTTCCTGATTCGTATGCAACTTTAATCCAAATTCAGCTGGTGTACATTCATTCATTTGAAACCTAATCAAAACATCCTGCATATACTTTTTTTGTGAAATAAAAATTCCAGCTGGAGATTGCACCATTTCAATTCAAAGAAAATAGTGCATCTTTCCAAGATCAGACATGTTAAACTCAAGTATCATGGACTATTTAAATTTCTCAAACATGGCAACATCCTTTCCAGTATAAATCAAATCATCAACATATATACATACGATAAGCATCTTTCCATCTTCTCCAAGCTTACAAAAAGAGTATGCTCATATGGACATTTTTTAAATCCTTCACGTAAGAAATAGGCTTGACTATACCAAGTGGGATGAGCTTGTTTTAGCCCGTATAGTGACTTTTTCAATTTATAAACTTAATTTTCACATCCAAGCTTCACAAAACAAGAGGTTGTTTGATGAATACCTTTTCTTGAAGACCGCCATGCAAGAATGTCGATTTTACATCTAGCTGAAAAATGGGCCAAAAATTTTGTGCAGTCAATGCTATCACCAATCTGATAGTGTCATGCTGAGCTACCGGAGCAAACACTTCCTTATAATCAAATACCAAATTCTTCCTTGTAGTCTTTAACGACCAAGCGTTCTTTTGTCAACTTTGCCTTTTTCATTTAATTTAGTTTTGTAGACCCACTTCACATCAATAGCCTTTTGCCTGTTTGAAAGTTCAATCAACTCCCAGGTGTTGTTTCTTTCAATGACTGCTATCTCATCATTTTGGTTTTTCGACAACTTCTTCGAAGGTCACTAGATCACAATTTGATAACAAAGCAAAATGAACAACTGGGTCATCAAATTGGTCAATTCCAGTTACCATATAATCTTGCATCCAAGCAGGCCTTTTTCTGACTCGTTGAGCTCTTTCCACCGCAGTGACAGCTAGAATTTCTTGAGTGGCAATTGCTTCATCATTTGTTGAATTGTTCCTTCATCTTCGTCTTCAAAATCAATTGGGATTTGCTATTCAAACTTATATTCATCATGACTCCAGAATTTTACCTCATTGAAAACAACATTGCGACTGATGTTAATTTTTGTGGTGAATGGATTGTACAGTTTGTACACCAAGAAAAATGCATTTTCCTCCTTTGTCATCAAGTTTACTCCTCTTTGGATCTGAATCATATGCATACGCTATGCAGCCAAAAATTCTGAAATGACCAACACTTGGACTTCATCCACTCCAAGCTTCTTCTGATGTCTGATTTTGAACAACAAATGTGGAACTTCTATTTAGCTCATGGATGCTCCAATTGGCAGCTTCAGGCTAACAATTTTTTTGAACCTCGTTGCTCTTTAATATAGTCGCACTGTGTTCATGATTGTGTGATTTTTCCTCTCTGAAATGCCATTTTGTTGTGACATATATGTTGTTAGTTTCTTTTTAATACCATGCTCCTCAAAAAAAAATTCAAATTCTTGTGAGTTGTATTCACCACCATGATCACTGCGAAGAATCTTTATTGCCATGTCTACTTCCTTTTCAACCTTTGCTTTAAAGCTTTTAAAAGCTGAAAAGGTTTCAAATTTTTTCTGCAAAAAATAAACCCAAATTTTTTTACTATAATCATCCATGAATATTACAAGTAATGTCTACCACAATTTGATGTCGGATTTATAGGACCACAAAGATCAGAGTGAATAAGCTCCAAAACCTACTTTGCTTTCCATGATTTTCCTTTTGAAAAACTATCTATGTGTTGTTTCCCAACTACACAATCTTCAAAAATCTTAGAATGACTTTTAATTTTTGGTAAACCCTGAAGGTTTGTGAAAATCTTAGACGAAAGCGAGACCATTTCCCAATTTTAAATTTACACAAGAAAATAAAATTCAAAACACATTATGCATTCTTAACAAATTATAACATGCTAAAATTCAGAGAAAAGATTTAGGTTTGGTTTATTGACCTCTTGAAGAAATTAGTGAATTCCTCTCCTATTGGTCACGAACCCTACTTGGTAATCGATCACAAAGAACATTGCACTCCGAAACCAATAGGTTGAACACCACCAATAGAGAAACCTCTGTATTATTTATAGGGATGAGAATTAACAAGAGGTGTGGGCTTTGCTTCAACTTTGATACAGGTTAGAAGACGAGAGGAAATTTTATGAGAATTGTACGTTGGGGAATTCACAAATGTTCTCTGAATTTTGTTTAGGGAAGAAGACCAAAAAAGAATAACTTCCTCCAACTCCCCTCTCACGTTATGTTGATGAGAGAAAATTAGGGAGGAAGTTAGAAATAACTCCCCATTTAAATTTTAAAAAATAAAGATAAAATAAATTAAAACTAATTTTATTTTATTTAATATATAATACATTAACCACCCTAATATATAACATGTATATTATACTACATGTTATATCTAATATAACATATAACCTATAGTTTACATTATATCAAATATAATATAACATATAGTTTATCAATCTCTCATATAACCTATATTTAATACAAATTAAGTTCATATTAAATTTTAACCTATAGTTTTTATATGAATCAAATTCATATAATTAATATTTTAATCAAATTCAAATATTTATTTCCTCTCAAATAAAACTTTATATTATAATGTATCAAATATAATATATTAATTATTGAAGGAAATCAGAACATGAGGATTTCCATGAGCAGTGGAAGGGTCGTTCCAAATTTCAATCATATATGAATATTAACAATTACAATCACAAATGGAAACATACAGACTATGCGTACACGAAATTACAGCATACTTTTCTACATATCAAGGGATAGAACAAACATACCTTTGAAGACTCATCTTCAACATCCTTGATTACGAACGCTCGAACAACCCGAAAGACTGCAACACTCGAACGCTCGAACACTACAACCACTATACTACACGAACACAGCAACCCAAACTCAGTGATCACCAAGATCATGAACACCCGACAACCACCACACGAACACCGTGAACTCAACGAATGGCCTCCACAGAAACTCGACTAGTGTCGAGTTGAGTATGACACCACCACAATGGCTACCTTGGTATTCTCGATGTGACAATCCATAAGTGTGGGCTCTGTGTGGACTTGGTTAGAGGACGAAAGTGGAGGAGAACAATCATGTAAACGATTGAGCAAGTGGGAGATGACAGTGCCTATCGTATAGACGATGCCCAATCGTTTAATAAATGCTCTGCAATCATTTAGCTAATCGGCCAGCTAAGTGTTTATCATATAGAAACACTCCACGATCGTCTAGTCTCTCCAAGCTGTCGTTTAGTAATCGTATTTACTTGACAACCTTTCCGTGAGAACTTTCCGAGAATGGAAATCTCAATCAACTTCTAAATTTAGGAAAACAATTTCCCTTTTATCTCACGGTTACCATGAAACCACCAATAACCTCCCACTCAATTGGTTATTAGAGAAAAAGAGATAATTATCTAATAATTAATATTATTATAAATAATTATGATAACCAACTTACCATACTATATTTATAACCTATAGTTTTAATATTTCATCTCATGAAACATATAAACCATAGCTCTTTTTCTATTCTATGGCACTTAATGTAAATCTCATTTACACTAATCATCCATTAGATGTATCTCATACATCATACCAATCATATCATATATAATCGAATTACCTCTTGTCAATTTGAACATTTCAAATCAACACCAAGAACTAGTCCTCAACTTGAATCTATTGAGCTACCAAGGGGACCTTATGAACCTGTAGCTCAAAGCTCTAACAGTACGTGAATAACTAACTAAACTCTTTAGTCACGGAATCCAGCATTCGTTAACTGCCAGGCACTCCACTAAAGACCGACAGCTGAACTTTCCTTACTACAGATATATTATGTGTCCATCTTAACCAATCAACAATATGATAACCCTTCACAGATCGCTCGTAAGTACAGCTCGGCCAATAACCATTATGCCCCTGTAGTTACATCTAACTCCTTAAGTACCACTAATTCCTCTAATGAACATAAGTCATAGTTCTACTATGACTGGGTCCTCTTTTCCAAAGAGAAATTGTGGCCACTATGTTCAAACCCCGGAATCAGCCCTTAAGGGAGCAATCTCTTTACTTACCCCAGCTTCGAGGAAATAGTGAATTCCATCTTATGTAACTGAGTTCCCATCTCCCAAATCAAATAAGTCCCCAAAAAGGTAGGCATGTTGAGTTGACAATCTGGCCACTTTCACCCATACTAATCAAAGGACCACCCTTAAAGGCAGGAGTTCCCAAAACACTTAGGATTGAGGTTATGTCACCTATGGTCGTTTAGGTGAGATGTAAGTCTCTAGTATCAACGGCGTTATATACAGAGACGAATCATCTAGTGGTCCAGTCTTATACAAACTCTTTGTATAGGAAACCCCCGCTCGCATGTCTGCACATGAATGGTCAGGATTTGCCATCTATAGTAGTTTACAACATTTGCAAATCTCTATAAAGCGGGTCATATCCATAGTGTCACCAGGATCAGGTATCCCTCCTTAATCCTTATACTACAGACCTACTTAGGTTATCACTTAAGGCATGATCCACTTGTATGAGTTTACATACAATAACTATGGAGCTTTGTTTATTGGATATGAGTAAATGCCAAAATGAAATAACTCTTATTTTATTCATAAACAATGTGTATATATTACAAACAATGAGACTCCGGGAGAATTAGGACACCAATCCCAACAATTATATCATATATAATTAATTTGAATAATTCAAACTAATCCAAAATTAATTCCCAATAATTCTTGTTGAGCTACAAAAGGGATCTTATGGACCTGTAAATTGAAGCTCTAATAATACTTGGATAATTAATTAAACTCCTTTAATTAAATTGCCCAACTTCAGTTAACTACCGATCACTTCACTAAAGAGCGGCCGCTGCACTCTTCGCACTACAGATATATTTCTGTCTATTGGATATAACCAGGGAACAGTGCGATGACTCTTCACAAATTGCTCGTAAGTACAATTGGGCCAAAATTACCGTTTTGCCCCTGTAGTTACATCTAACTCGCTAAGTACCACTGATCCCTCTAATGAACAATAAGTCATAGTCCAACTTGTTGGGGTTTGTGCCCTAAAGTCTCGTGTCCAGTAGTTTGTAAACAACTTTGTACAAACACTTATGATGTATAATATAAATGATATTTACTTCACTACTTGACTTTGCACATTTAGATGTTTTTTATTTTTACCACAAACGAATAAACTTAATATCCCTGGTTGTCTTTATGTAACTTAAGCATGTATGTAGTGACATACAAGTGGATCATGTCTTAAGAGACAACAAAAATAGTCTATAGTATATGGATATAGGAGGAAAACCTTATCCTGGTAACACTACGAACGCGGCCCGCTTTGTGGAATTGTTATAAATGTTGTGACTTGTCACGGATGATCTGATCCTGATCATTCGTGTAGTGGACATGCGAGCAGGGGTGTCTTATACAAAGAGTTTGTATAAGACTTGACCTCGAAGTGTTAATGTCTTGTAATATAACACCGTTCATGACTGAGACTTCACTTCACTAGGATGACCATAGGTAACATGACCTCAATCCTGAGTGAGTTGGGAACTCCTGTCATTTTAGGGCGGTCCTTTGATTTTCATGGGTGTGAGTGGCCAGAACGCTGACTCAAACTTACCATCTTGGGGATTCGTGTGATTTGGGAGATGGGAACTCAGCTTCACAAGATGGAGTTCACTTCTTCTTCAACGTAGGGGTAAGTAGATAGATTGTTCTCTTAAGGGCTGATCTCGGGGTTTGAACGATGTGGCACCACGCATCTTCTCATGGCCCAAGAGGTGTTCACACATAGTAGGACTATGTTGTACTGTTCATTAGAGGGATCAGTGGTACTTAAGGAGGAATATGTAATTACAGAGGCAAAACGCTAAATTGGCATGTTGTAATTACAAGCATTTGTGAAAGGTTATCGTACTAATGATTAGTTATATCCAATAGACGTAGAAATATATCTATGGCAAGAAGAGTTCAACTGTCGGTCTTTAGTGGAATGTCTGGCAGTTAACGAATGGTGGATATCGTGACTAAAGAGTTTAGTCTACTATTCACGAACCATTGGAGCTTCGAGTCATAGGTCCATAAGGTCCCCTTGGTAGCTTGGATACAAGTTGGGAATTAGTTTTTTGGTCAGATTGAAATATTCAAATTTACAAGAGGGAGTTCGATTATATATGATATAATTGAATGAGTTAATTAAATATGATATAATTAACTTAATGTATGAGATAAATTAATTTGAAGAAAATTAGATATAAATATGATTTAAATCTAGTAGATGAAAATATTATAATTAATATATGATATTAATTTATATGTTATGAATATGATAAGATCACATTCATTGGACGGTTATAAAGGAAATGGGAAGGCGTCTCTTCTGTTCTAAATATCGGATGAGTGCCTTATAAATAGTTGACGGTGTGTTGATCTCGTTGTGCACGGACATTGTGAAAAAAATAGTGTCATCGTTTAGAAAATCAGTGCTTATACGATAATGACTGCGCGATCGCTTATATATACGATATTGCTAAGCGATCGCTTACCAATTATACCGTCGCGTGCTATTAATTAAACGATCGTTTACTTTTTCCTAAACGATCGTTTAGCTCCCGATATTTACTAAATGATCGTATAAACAATCGCTTAGTTTTTCTTACGTGATTGTTTGGACGATCGCTCACCCTTTTCCTACACGATCGTTTATACGATCGCTTACCTTTTCCTACACGATCGTTTAGATGATCGTTTACTTTTTCCTACACGATCGTATATTTTACCTAAACGATTAAGCATCTTGTCTATGCGATAAACGACCTCATCCCCCACTTGCTTGATCGTTGTGTACGGTCTTTCTTCCTTCTTCCCTCTACCAAATCCGAACAAAGCCCACACTTTGGATTCTCACTCTAAGAATACTGAGGGCTCTGAGTGATGTTGTCTTCTCTGTTTCCTTCTATCCAGGTGGTGATTGTTCGAGGTAGACTGTTGGGTTTTAGACTTACTGTGAAGGAGAGATCCTCATCTGGTATGATCTCTTGATCTCTTTAGTATTATGAATGCATATTAGTATGTATTGAATATATATACGGTAATTCTGTCACAATGAATTGAAAAGATCTGCTTCCGCTTATAGGTACTCTTGAATAAGAGTTCCTTCACAACTATGACCAAACCTTTATCAGGCTAAGAGAAGGTGTGGCGTCACATTATTCAAGCCTTGGAATCAGCCCTTAAAGGAACAATTTATATACTTACTCCGACGTTAGGGATGGATTTCTTCTTGTGTAGTTGTGTTCCCAGCTCCCCAATTCATATTGAGTCAGCAAATTGGTTACTCTCACCCATACAAATCAAAGGTTTTCTTTATATGCAGGAGTTCACAAATCACTCAAGATTCAAGTCATGTCACCTATGGTTATCCTAGTGAAATGTAAATCTCTACTATTAACAGTGTTATATAATGAGACTATTCATTTCGTGGTCCGGTCTTATACAAACCCTTTTATATAGAACATCTCCACTCACATGTCTCTACATGAATGATCAGAATCAGATCATTTGTAGAACTTTACAACAATTGTAACATCTATAAAATGGGTCGTATTTGTAGCATCACTAAGATAAGGTACTCAACCTTATCCATCTACTACAGATAATTTAGATTATCACTTAAACACAATCCACATGTATGTCTCTATATACATGTTTAATTTATAGAAGATAACCTTGGATGTTTGTTTATTGGTTTTGTGAATTAATGCTACTAAATGTTGAATAAAATATATAACATTTTATTAAATAAATAAATTGTTTGTACAATACAATTACAAACTACAAGACCCACGAGATTTGGGACATCAACCCCAACAAATCCGTCACATGTTTTTTTGTTGCAATGTTTTAAGCCTAACAAAATTTAGATGCCCATAGCGAAAATCCATAACCACGCCTCATCCTTCACTTTTGCTGAAAAACACGAATGTGAGGGTTTGGAGATAAAGCAGAAACATCCAATTTGATGTCATGTTCACTTGAGCAATAGAGCCTAATTTTTCATCTTGGACTCTGCATACTCTGACTTTAATGAAGATCTCATACCCTTTCTCTTGCAACTGACCCACGCTCAATAAGTTGGCCTTCAAATCTGGAATGAAAAAAACATTGGAAATAGCGTGGATAATGTCTCCTTTGGTTTGGAGAGTGATTTTCCCTTTCCTAAAATAGATTTTGTGGAGTTATTACCGAACTTGATAGTGTTGCGAAGGTTTCAGCTAGTTTGGAAAAAACTCCCTTATCTCCACACGTGTGGTTGCTGCAGCCAGTGTCCAAGTGGTTGTGTTTCTTCATTCACATGACACACCATCAAAAGAGAAACCTCTTCCTCTTGTTTTGAAAAATTGGTTGACTCTTCCTGATTTTGCTTATTTAAATTAGTTTGACATTCTGACTAATAATGACCATACTTGTGGCACCTATAACATTCAACTTTTGACTTGTCTACTAACTTTCGTTGATAAGTTGTTGAGTTTTGGCCTCCTCGTTTGCATCCTCTTCCTCTTCCTCCTCCTTGAGATTGATTGTCTCGTTGTTGCTGTTGCTAGTGGTCCCATTGGTTATTGCCTTTCTTCTCTTTACTTCTGCCTCTACCACTTATAGACGTTGATGGATTTCATATTGAAGCTTTCAAAGCTTGCTCTTCGTTGTCTTGTTGTTTGATCTTTTGTTCATGTACTAGTAAAGAACTTTACAGTTAATCAAGTGAGAGTCATCAATATTCTTAGATTCCTCAACTGCACATGCAAGAAAATTGAATTTTGGTGTCAAGGATCTGAGTACCTTTCCAATTATGATTATATCCTCCAACTTGTCTTTGAACATCCACATCTTTTTGGTGATTGACATAACTCTTGAGAAATAAATTACAATCAACTCACCTGACTTCATCTTAAGGTTTTCAAACTCGGTACGAAGTGTTTGAAGCTACTGCCTCTTTGCTTTCATTGAGCCTTCATACTTTTTCCTTCATTGAATCCCAAATCTGCTTGGAGGTGTCTTTGCAAAGAATGGTCTTCAAGATTAAGCGATCAATAGCATGAAATAAGTAATTTTTGGCCTTTAAATCCTTTATTTTCCTTCCTTCGATTTCGGTCTTTTGTGCGCCTATCATTGTTGCTGTTAAATCTGGTATTCCATTAGAGACAACTTGCCAATATTCTTTTGATCTCAGGAAATTCTCCATTAGCATTCCCCAATGATCGTAATGACCATCAAAACGAGGAGTCACTAGTTATACAAAATTTTCAGAAGTCATTATTGCTCTGATATCACTGTTACAGAAATAACAAAATATCCGAGTTTTAAGAGAAGTAGAGGAGATAAAAAGATGTGAAAATTGACTTCAACTTTTATTCAGCAAAGAAGTCTATTTAAACCAATACTTATAACGGATGAAAGCTAAAAACTAGAAAGGATGCCTAACAACTAGGAAAGTGATTACATGAATAACAAACTCCAAAAGACTAGGACATTAGCTACAGACTACGACAACAGAAAATTTTCATTTAACACTCCCAGTATGTCGTGGCTCTCCAGTCATTCATTAAAAAAAGAAAAGAAACCCAATGAGTGAGAAATAGAGTCCAAACCTTCCTAATACGTTTGCAATCCCAAAACACGTGAAGAGCCGACTCCACATGCTTCCTGCAGGAAAGATTGAGGGGGTTAGTGTTTATTCCTTTTTTTTTTTTTTTTTTTTGCAATATTAGATGTAACGGTTCCTTTTTATGGTTAATGAAGTTTTGGTTTCAATATATATATATATAAAGTCTTGACTCATTTGTCCTAGTTTGAAAGTAAGATTCAAAATTGATATTTTGAAAGTACAATGACCTAGATAAAATCGAAATTAAAAGTATATTGACCAAAATAAATCAAAACGGTAGTGATCAAAATGTAAATCAAATTTCTTTATTTCTGGCTCTTTTTGCCCACGTTTGGAATGACAATTTATTAGGTCAATTACTTCTTTTTTGTTTTACAAAATCGCAGCCATAAATAAATAAGCATTCGAGCGAGTTTTAATTATAAAAAAGTTGAACAAGAAGAAAAGGAAGAAGCAAATAAACTAAAATAGATGGGAATTCAATTGACAATAAAAAGCTTCGAGCAAGAAATAAAGGAAAAAAAACTAGCTAAAATAAAAATAACAGAAATGTAACTGAAGGATTAAAAATATTGGCTATATTTGCAAATACAGTAAATGAATTTGCCAACTAAAAATATGTACAGATATACCCAAAATATAATTTTTATGTGACTATCTTTCTCGTTTATTAAATATTTTCATCAACATTTGTTAACTCAACTTAATAGTAATTAACATGTAACTCTTTGTATTCAAGGATGCAGGTTTCACCATAAATAAATAATTAATAATTTTAAGAATGTAAATTATTTTCTTAAATATCTCCCTTTCCTTTCTTTCTCTTTATTTATCTCTAATCTTCACTCTCATCTTGCAAGATTTGGAGCTTAAATCCCTTATTTTTCGTAGTACAATGAACCTGTGGGGATGGAGATCAAACTTTCGACCTCTAGAGAGGAATATAATATCAATTACTATCAACTGAGTTCACTTTGACTTTTAAACATAGTGTGGGTGGGAAGGATTTTTGCTCGACTGTGCTCCATTTCTTTGATACGTGTTATCTTCCCCATAGGGTAAATGCCACGACTATTACCCTGATCCCTAAACGTTCTGGTGCTGATCATATATAGGATTTTCGCCCAATTGCTTGTTGTAATGTGGTGTATAAATGTATTTCTAAGGTGATTGTTGACATACTCCGTGGGTGTTTGCCTCGGTTTATCAGTGGGAACCAGTCGGTGTTTGTGCAGGGGTGGTGTATTACTGATAATATTTTATTGTGCCAAGAGCTTGTTGGGGGGTATCAGCTTAATAGGGGTAAACCTCGTTGTGTGTTGAAGGTAGACCTTCAAAATGCCTATGACTTTGTTAATTGGAACTTTTTGTTTGGTGTTCTTTTGGCTATTGGTACTCCTCTAAAGTTTGTAAGTTGGATTCGTGCATGTGTTACTTCCCCTTTTTTCTCTGTGATGATTAATGGTTCTCTTGAGTGGTACTTTCCTAGTAGGAAAGGGTTAAGGTAGGGGATCATTTGTCCCCGTTCCTATCTGTGTTGGTTATGGAGATCTTATCTCGTACGCTGATTAACCCTTTTCCCTCCTTTGTGTTTCATCATAGGTGTGAAAAAGTGAGGTTGGCTCATTTGTCATTTACTAATGACCTCATGATTTTTTGTGCAGCTGATCATGGATCGTTGAGTTTTGTGAATCAGGTGTTGAGTCATTTGTTATCTGAGTTTGTGGCTAATGTGGGTGAGAGCTCTATGTTTGTTGCTGGTGTTTCTTGTGATGTGGCTAGGGAGTTGGCTAAGACTATGGGGGTTTCTCTTGAGTCTTTGTCTGTTCATTATCTTGGGCTTCCTTTGTTGTCAAGTAGGTCGAAGGCTATGGATTGTGTCCCCTTGATTAAGAAAATTACTACTCGGGTTAGGAGTTGGGCTGTGAGGTCTCTTTCCTTTACGGGTCATTTGCAGTTGGTCTGGTCGGTGTTGCAAAGTTTCCAAGTATATTGGTCTAGTATGATTATGTTGCCTGGTTCTGTTGCTCATGAGGTTGATCGTATTTTACAGGCTTCCTTGTGGAGAGGGCGGACTGATGGTAAGGGGTGTGCATGTTGCTTGGGATGAGGTCTGCTTGTCGAAAGTTGAATGGGGTTTGGGTATCCATTATACTTCTTCCTGGAATGTGGCGCCTATTTTGAAATTGTTGTGGTTATTGCTGGTGCAGTCTGTTCCCTATAGGTTGCATGGATGGAGAAGTATGTGCTTTGGGGTCGTTCATTATAGGTGATTCTTACTTAGATGGGACGGTCCTGGTGTTTGAAGGTGTTTTATACTGTCGTGATAGGCTTAAGCCGTTTGTCAGGATGTAGATTGGTAATAGGAGGAGATGTTTTGTTTGGTAGGTTCAGTGGCTGCTTGCGGGGTCCATTTTCGAGATTTATGGGGACCGCATGATTAATGATGCTGCCAGCCATCATGAGGCTAAATTGTTGAATTTTTTATCTATTAATGGTTGTTGGCTTTGGCCGTCGGTTTCTTGGAAAATCCTTGAATTGTGGGGTTTGGTTCAGGATGTGGAGTCAAGGGTGAGTGGGGAGGATTGTTGGGTTTTGGGTACTGAGTGGTAATGGTCAATTTACTGTTGCTAGTGCTTAGGAGAGTCTACGTCCGAGACGTCCTAGAGTGTCCTAGGCTCATCTAGTTTTGTCTAGGGGTAATATTCTGAGGCATTCCTTCTATGCCTGGCTGGCAGTGAAGGATAAATTAGATACTCGGGATTGGTTAAGGAGGTGGGATCGAACGATGAATTCTGCCTATCTGCTTTGTGTTGATGGGGGTGGAGTCTCAAAATCATTTGTTTTTCGATTCTGTGTTTGGGAGTGAGGTTTAGGAGGGTGTGTTGCATCTGTTAGGTTCATCTCATCGGGTTGCTGGGTGGGATGTAGAGTTGAGGTAGGTGTGTCGGATGGGGTCAGGTAAGCATGTTCAGATTAAGTTATTTCGAGTCTTTTGGTATGCGTCAATTTATTTCATTTGGCAGGAGAGGAATCATCGATTGCATGGTGGGCATCCGAGATTGGCGTCTTCTTTGTTACAACTTATTGTCTCTATGGTCCATGCGCATGTTGTCTCTTGGCGGATTGATCTTCATGGCCTCCTCTAGCTTGTTTGTTGTTCGTTGTCTTATGTTTCCTCCTGGTTTCTTTGGTTCTTGGATTGTCCCCGGTTTAGGGTCTTTTTATTATATTTTCTTTTTGCTTGTGTTTGGATTGTTCGTCTCTTTGTTTATGGTTTGTGCTGGTTTGGGTTGGTTGTTTTGAGTCTTCCGGTTGTGTGTTGTTTATGTAGGTGCTTTGTTTGCTATGGTGCTTTGATTCCAGACGGTGGGATCCCTCTTTTTGTTGTATAATAATATTGCTTATTCAAAAAAAAAAAAACATATAAATAATCAAAATATCTAAATACACTATTAATGATTTATCTACCTTTACACAACCAACATATTTTCAATGGTATAAACTATATATATATTAATGACATAGTCCATAAAATTAATCTTCATTCAATTGTGTAAATATTTGGTCTCCCTTATAAATTAGTATCATTTCTTTCTTTCTTTAAAGAATAAATCAATATATTTCCTTCTAAGTACTTGAAAAATTAAAGGAAAAAAATTGTATTTAGAATATTCATGGACATTTTCCAATAATTAAAAGTACTTCTATTTTAGATATATGGGATCAAATTGTTAATTATAACCTACGCAAGTCACAATTAAAAGTCAGGTTGTTATCAAATATAAGAAAATAAATCAAATTATTTACAAATATAGAAAAATTTCACTATTTATCTGTGATAGATTGCGATAAACTACTATTTGTGTCTATCTATATCATGATAGAAACAAATAGCAGTCTACCGCAATCTATCGCAAATAGACTGTGATATTTTATTATAATTTATAAATATTTTTAGTAGTTTTGTCATTTAAAATAATTTTCCTTAAAGGTCTTTTTCATTAATTCAAATAGTTTTCATCAATTCTTCTATGACTCTATTTGGTAAGTATCTCATGTTTAAAAAAAAAAAAAATTAAACATATTTTCTTTTAATTTTTTTACAGTAATTTGCGGTACATGAGTTGAATTATTAGCCAAATTCCAAAAACAAAAACAAGATTTTAATTTTTTCCTTAGTTTTCAAACTTTAATTTAGTTTTTTAAAAAATTATAAAAAATACGTAACAAAATTAGAAATTTAAAGGTAGAAGACGTATTCGTGTGAACAAAGGAGGGCGGAGAAAAAGAGAATCTATCTTTTATTCATTTATTTATCTATTGAGAATCAATACTTGAATTTTGTTCTACTTTTAAAAATCTTCATATCTCTAAATTTAATGAATAATTTTACATTATTTATTTATTGGGTTCTAATATGGACCTTTAATATTAATATTGTTGTTTTCAAAACTTATTAGAGAAATATTGTTGTTTTGAACTTATTAGAGAGATATTGTTGTTTTGGGAGTTCGAGGCTAGAGGTCGAACGTTGAGAACTCGACTAATGTGGAGGTCGAACGTTGAGAACTCGACGAACAAAGAAAAACTTGAAAACAATACATAGGTCGAAACTTCAACCCTCGACGAGGGAAATCTCGCGAATCTCGCTCAGGTTGTCGAAGGTTGAAGTTTC
>NC_052351.1:31879374-31922095 GCF_009727055.1 Benincasa hispida | reverse complement strand
GCAACACACACCACCCCGAAGCAGGTTTTTTATTACTTTTTTCCCTCATAGAGGAAATAAAGTTAATGAGGATGGTATACTATTAGTATCTGTGTACTCGAGCTGCTTCTACACAACCTATGCAGTTTTTTATCATTTCGAATTAGACAGAGGCTTGTGAGATTAACGTGAAGGGTGGGGATGGCTATATTTTCGGGAGCGAACTCCAGGCGAATATGAAGCTCATGGATACAAGTTATGCCTTGGAATGAAAAAACAATTCCGAATTAGCTTTTGTCACGAATAAAATTTTGTATATTAGGTTGTTCGAAGTTACAACATAGTCGAAACTTTCAAAGCGATTAAGGAGATAAGTGGGCTGAAGCAGATTAAGGAGAGAGCGAGATTCAAAGCGAGATTTTAGGAGAGAGGCGAGATTCAAAGCGAGATTTTAGGAGAGAGCCGAGATTCAAAGCGGAGAAATGTTGGAGAGAGCGGAGATTTAGTTTTAATATTGACTAATCTGACTAACATTAAACTTGGTAAAATGAAATGGTGATAATTGAAAATGAGATTATTCAGGAAATACATATTGAAATGCATAAGATTATGCATTGAGTTTGTGGTAGTAGATCCATTAATAAAAAAATTGTTCTGTGATTGTTTCCAAAAAAAATGAAAGCTTAGTAATCATTAATGAAAAAAATAACAAACAATAACAGAGAGAGCGAGAGAGTGAGAGCGAGATCTTAGGAGAGAGTGAGAGTGAGAGAGCGAAATCTAGGAGAGGTGAAGTGAGAGAGCGAGATCTTAGGACCAGAGCGAGATTAAGAGAGCAGATCTTAGGAGAGAGCGAGAATCCTAGGAGAGACGAGAGTCTGTCACTTTATTTGAACTTTCCATAAAATTATATATAAAAAAAGAGAAAAAAGAGCTAATAATCATACTATAATTGAATATATTAGATATTATACTATAATTGAATAATCAATTAGACAATAAATTGAATATATTAGATTATTATTACTATAATTAAAATAATTATTAGACAACAAATTGATATATTAGATTATTATACTATAATTGAATAATCATTAAGAACAATTGAAATATCTAATCTTATTGATATATACTATAGATTGAATAATCATTAGAGACAATAATTTGAATTAAATTGAATAATTAGATTATTAAATGTAAAACTTTATTGATTAAAAAAAAAAACCATGAATATACAGTAGATTATTATAAAAAATTGAATATACAGTAAATTATAATTAAAAAATTGAATATACATAAAATAAACTATATAATAAAAAAATTATTTATTATTCAATCCTAAGTATCTGGAGTCCGTCTTAGTAACTGAAGGACACTCCTCATTAGTCCTAACTGGTTACAAAATCCACATCGTTGTCGAGTGGCTGGTTTTGTCCAATTAATCTCGTTGTGATAATGTGACTTTTTCGGTTCTACAGGTCTTCTCAACAACGATGATCAGGATGTAAGACGGGCATATTAGCGGTGCGTGATCCGTAAATTCTTCATGCAGTACAGGTTGAAATTGAGGAGAGTAAACATTCGCATACGTTGACAATTTGTAGTAGAAGTCCTCAATAAATCTTCGTAGTATCATTGTTAAAATGTGAGCAAACGACCATAAAACTGTGAGCATGGAATGCCGAAATACTTGCCAACTTGTTTACATGAACAGTACCGCTCGGTATGAAATGGCTTGTTGAGATCCACTAAGTATGAAAACACCTGAGAGACATTTGTAAGCACACGAAGAGGTGTAGTTTAATTTCAGATCGACAGCTGGTATAATTGTCAGCAGTGAACAACCAGTAAATGGTTTAGACGGGACCGAAATGTCACCATCATTGGTCAAAACATATATGGGTGGACCGGGATCCACATGCCCTGGTATATATTGTAGCAGTGCATACTTGCCTAATTTTTTGTACGAATAGTCACATAACATATGGCGGACGATGAGTCCTCTCATATGTTTTCACATGTGTGAGTAGTCATCTTTCTTGACAGAGTGATGAGACAATTCGGTTTTCATAGGAGGATGTCCCCATAGCCTTGTAATATGAACCCATATGCATTGATATTGACCTAAGGAACTGGAGATTGGTCCGAAAAAGTTTGCACATTGTGGTAGTACGTGGCACTATCATGCAAGCAATCTCTCTCCCAGGGAGTTTTGTAGTAGGTATTTGAAGATTTTCAGGTTGGAGTGTAATTTTTTCTTCTTCTTGACACTAAAGTTGGCTGTTGAGTGCTGATTTTGTCTCTTATACACATCTAGATGTGTATAAGAGACAGGACACAGAGTCAAACTGATTATGTTAATCCGATGATGGTGATGCCAGCATTTAGTTCAGGACATTATGACTCAGAGGCTGGTCCTTCGTCTTCATACGTGCATGGACATGGTCGAGGTCGTAGAGAGCATAATGAATATTTATATAATGAAGCGCCTGTAGAGGTACCAGAGCAACATCAAGAAGAACCCGAGCAACCTCAAGTTCGAAGTCGACGACGAAAACCAGCTCGAAATCGACGACGTCCGCCTTGTAGGACACATTGATTTTTATAATTATTTTTATATAAATGAAATATTTAATTTACATTTTTTTTATTTTTATGAGTTATTATTTTTTTAATTTATTCTTTTTAGAGTTTAAATACAATAATAAAATATTTTTAGAAATTATTTTTATAAAATGAAAAATTAAAAAAAAAAAGAAAGGATTAAAAAGAAGAAGATGGAATGTGTAATAATTAAAAAGGAAAAAAAAAAAATTGTACAGTATTCTCGCTCTCTATCAAAATCTCGCTCTCGAATTTGATTGGGAAGTTTAGTGGCAAAGAGAAGGAGATTCATTAGCTCGTTATTTAGGAGATGACAGAATCCGTAAAAATTATTCAACAAGCTTTGGAAGGAATTCCAGGGGGACTTTATGAAAATTTAGAAATACATCTTTTGATAGAGGAAGGTCTCCAGAATGATAATTAAACAGACTCAATAATAGTGTTAGGAAGGACAAGGTCGAGGGTTCAAAGTTCGACGTACAAATGAAAGAAGGTCGAGGGTTCAAAATTCGACCTATTTAGGTCGAATTTTCAATTCTCGACTTATTTAAAAAAAAAAATAATATTTTTACAAATAGTTTGAAAACAACAATATTTTCCTAAATAGTTTCTAGAAGACAATATCCTTTTAATTTTCTCTTCTAATATAAATATTTTAAAAATAGTTTTAATTCATGTGGGGGTGGGGGATTCTTTTGTGGAAGTATTCGGCCCCTTATTTTTAGACCTTTTAAACATGATTGATTTAATTTGTGGGGCACACACTATGATTCGCTTTTAGTAAAAAAAAAAAAAAAGAAAAAAAGAAAATCGCTGATTCACCCGGCCATAAATTATTTAATTAATTTATTTGTTTTTCTTTATTACATAATAAAAAAAATCGAACATCGCAATAATGTGTCATTATGGAAATATAATATAAGTAATAAATAGATTAACATTCTATATTCGTCTTTTTTTACTCCGAAAAGTTTTCAATTTTAGTCCCATATTTTAAAATATCTATTTTTAATTATCACACTTTCAATATAAGAAAATTTTTAAAAATATAAAAATAGAAAGAATTATTTATACAAAATAATAAAATTTTAATATTCTTTGATAGAAGTTGATAGAGACGGATAAAAGTTTATTAGTGTCTATCAGTGATAGAAAGTGATAGACACTAATAGAAGTTTATCAGTTCTATTAGTGTTTTTTTTTTTATCAATTTTGTAAATAGTTTGACATTTTTCTATTTGTGAAAATTTTCATTCAATAAATGTTAAATTAAATTCTATTCTACAACTAGTTTCTAACTAATTTTTTTAACCGTAACTATTAGTGTTTTCTTTGAAAACATAATAACATATTGTATACAAATTATTATTATTATTTAATTAATATCGATGCAAATTAATTTTAAATGACTAAATTTAAGATTATGAAAATATGTAGACTAAAATTAAACATTTTAAAAAAAAATCAAAATAAGTAATTATTTTAAATATTAAAAATATTTTTAAATAAAACAAAATGTTAGTATCTATTTTGATAGACAGATTTTACTATATTTATAAATAAATTAACTAATTTTCCTATATTTAAAAACAATTCATCAAAATAGTGTATATATATGTATAAAAGAAACTAGGTGTATCCATTTATTGGGTAATTATTACTGTATTTATATGTAACTATTTATTGTATTCAATTAAAATGGATTCGTAACTATTTATTTAATTTTTTTTTTTAAAAAAATAGTAGTTGATTTTATATATATGATCGATAGTGGTGTAGGTAACAAAATAATAATAATAATAATAATAATTTAAAAGAAAAAAAAAATCAGAGAATAGAAGCAACCAAGGATTCCATGGTTTTGTTTGATTGGTGAAAAACAAAATAAATCCTTCATTTCCCCCTCAATGCTTTGCTGCACTTAACCGCAGCCAACCCAAGCAGCGAAAAAAACAGAGGAACTTATTGGGAGCAGGTGCAGTTCTTCCTCTCCGCCGCCGCCGCCGCCGCCCCTCTTTTATCTTTTCCAGCTCCGATCGCTTGCCTTCCTGCCACTCCAATGGAAGCTCTTCTTCTCAACGCACCCACTTCACACCCAATTGCTCGAAGATCTCTCCTTCTATCCTCACCTTCCTTCTTGAATGGAGGAGCGTCCATTTCGCTTGATGACAATCGAAGCAGAATTAGACTTACCAGGCCTCCATTCATCCAAGCCACGCTTTCAAAACACACCGTTGACATCCCTCCTAATTCTGTAACCAACACTTCGGTTCCGACTCTTGGAGACGCATTGGCAGCCACCCCTTTGCCTCCTCGCAAGAGGGTGTCGGCGGATTCGCTGCAGTTCCCGCCTGGATATCTCGGCGCTGTTCCGGACCGTTCCGGTTCTGATGATGATGGCGAGGATAGTCTTAATGCGATGGAGTATTTGACCAGAATCTTGGGTTCGAAGGTGTATGATGTGGCTATTGAATCCCCGTTGCAGCTTGCGCCGACGTTGTCTGAACGTTTGGGGGTGAATATCTGGCTCAAGAGGGAGGACTTGCAGCCCGTAAGTGAATTTTTAGTAGGGTTTCTTATTCTTTTTTATTTTTGGTTAATCTATCGGTTTGAAAATTAGCATTTCTTTGGTCGTTTGTTCGAGGATTCTGTGTGAACTACTGCCCATATTTTCAATTTAAGCTTTTGTTTAACATGTAGCGATGACCATTGAGCATTCGTCGACTTATTTTTAGTACATCAAATTGCGGCTGTACTGTCTTTTGGTTTCAACATCAGATGATGACGGTTGCTTCTGTTGATGGGCCTTAATGGATGATTTTGCTAAGTAGTCATGGTTTTAACCCTTTTTTTAAATTTTATTTGTAGGTGTTCTCATTCAAGCTTCGTGGAGCTTATAATATGATGGCAAAACTTCCGAAAGAACAGTTGGACAAAGGAGTTATATGCTCTTCAGCTGGAAATCATGCTCAAGGAGTTGCATTAGCGGCTAAGCGATTAAGATGTAATGCTGTAATTGCTATGCCCCTTACTACACCTCAAATTAAGGTGCAATAATTTCTTCAGCTTTAGGTTCTTTCATTCCCCCCTCCCCTTTTGTACTGGTGTTTCATGTAGATAACAATGCTGTTGGTTTGCTAATGAAAATGAGAACTTGTAATGTTGCAGTGGCAATCAGTTAAAAAATTGGGTGCAACTGTTGTTCTTGTTGGAGATTCATACGATGAGGCACAAGCATATGCTAAAAAGCGGGGCGTAGAGGAAGGCCGCACATTCATTCCTCCTTTTGATCATCCTGATGTTATAGCAGGGCAGGGTACAGTTGGGATGGAAATTGTGCGTCAAATAAAAGGCCCATTGCATGCAATTTTTGTGCCAGTTGGGGGTGGTGGTCTAATAGCTGGTATTGCTGCTTATGTCAAGAGGGTTTCTCCTGAGGTCTGTTGGTCATTTTAAGCTTTCCTAACACCATCCTTTTCAGTTTCAACGATAGGGATTCTTGATGTTACGCTATTTCTTAATATATCTGTTCTTCCCTCTAAGAAACCAGAGTTAAAATATTATCTATTACAGAGACATCACTTGGCCTTATTTTTCACATCTTTCATACAGGTAAAGATTATTGGGGTAGAGCCATCTGATGCAAATGCTATGGCATTATCATTATGTCATGGCGAAAGAATAATATTGGACAAGGCTGGAGGTTTTGCTGATGGTGTAGCAGTTAAAGAAGTTGGTGAAGAGACTTTTCGCCTTTGCAAAGATCTCATGGATGGTGTAGTTCTTGTTAGCCGTGATGCTATATGTGCTTCGATAAAGGTTTGGGCTTCTTTTTTCTCTTTCATGCACATGCATCTCATTGTCTTATACATAACAAGAATGACTTCTCGTTTAATATAAGAGTTGATTAGCATGTTCTGCAAATGTAGCTTAATTATGTTAAATTGTATGCTTTCAATGAAATCGTTGTTGTTTTCTGTTTGTTTGTTTTGTTTTGTTTTGTTTTGTTTTGTTTTGTTTTTTTTGTTTTTTTGTTTTTTGTTTTGTTTTTTTGCGCCTTCTATTTGCATACTTCTGGTTTCTGATGGGTACAAGACTGACTTTAGTTCTGAACTTATATGGAGATGCTTGTTGATTGTAAAATTTCGATCTCCACTAGAATCAGTATCATGTGTTTCTTATGTACAACAATCCATGTCCAGTAAATCTAGTAACTACACATCGCTGTTACTTGTTTCATATGCATTTGTTGAAGCCCATATGACGATTCCTGATCAGTCTTTATGCTTCCACAGAAAGGATCACAGCGAAGATTCATTTGAACTAACATTTGGGGAAATAGATAAAAATGCTATTGCAAATATTGACATTCTTAACACCTAGTGTAGATATATGCTCAAACTATGACCAGTCTTTTTGTTTTCTCCTTTCAATGGCACTTGGATAAGAACTATGTGATTTTTCTTGTGGAACTTGTCTTCAATATTCTTCGAGCTTTGGTTTGAGCAGAGGTTTTTGATGTTTATTATTTTATCACAGGATATGTTTGAGGAGAAGAGGAGCATCTTGGAACCTGCAGGTGCTCTTTCTCTTGCTGGAGCCGAGGCATACTGCAAATATTATGACTTGAAGGGAGAAAATGTTGTGGTAATAACCAGCGGTGCAAATATGAACTTTGACAAACTGAGTATAGTTACTGAACTTGCCAATGTTGGTCGTGAAAAAGAGGCTGTGCTCGCAACTATATTGCCGGAGATACCTGGAAGCTTTAAAAGATTTTGTGAACTGGTTTGTTTATTTGTCTTTCGAAGTTTTCTTGCTAAACATCAATCTTGGTTGATATTCGCAGACATTAGAATGAATGCTAACTGGGGAATTTGGATTTTCAGGTTGGGCCTATGAACATTACAGAATTCAAGTATAGATATAGTTCTGAAAAAGAAGCGGTTGTTCTTTACAGGTAAGTGCTTATCAAGCTATTGCCAATATCAATTAAAACTTTTTTCCAGTTTACAGTAGCTTTGTTGATTCCAATTTCATCTGAAAGAGAAGGGAAAATGAAGCTGCTAAAGGGTAAGAAAAAATCAGTAATAAAAAAGAGTGATTTAATGAGACTAGTAAAAACAAAAGCAAAGAAAACATAAAGAGGGAGTTTTGTAGTAGGTATTTGAAGATTTTCAGGTTGGAGTGTAATTTTTTCTTCTTCTTGACACTAAAGTTGGCTGTTGAGTGCTGATTTTGGTTCTGGTTGTGGGTTTGAGTTTTTTTTTTGCCTCTAATCCTTACCAGATTTTAATTTCAGATTTTTTTTTTTTTTTTTTTTTTTTTTTTTTTTTTTTGTTTCCCTGTTCCAAGGAAGTACATAGGTGACATCTTAAATAATATTAGGTCTTTCAATCAGGGTTATCTGGAATAATTTGTGCTTGTCTATTTGGAAGGTCTAGCCTTTTTCATGTGCTCGTTGGTATTGGTTTATACTGGAAAAATCAAATACTTTTCGAATGATTTGGGGGTTATGGTTAGAGGGGAATAGGAGAGTTTTTGGCGGGGCTTGAAGGATTTCGAGTGGAGGCGTGGTCTTCTATGTGATATAATGCTTTCTCTAGGTGTTTGTCACTAAGACTCTTTGTAATCAACAAGTGTCGGAGTGTCCAAGTGTCCAACACATGTACAACATGAACACGCTAGCTAAATTAAAGTGTCCATGCTTCTTAGGTCTTCTGTAATGTTTCATTTCTTCTCAACCAAAACATGTATGTTGAATTAAACAAAAATGAAGTCCTTTTCTAATGATGGGATCTTGAATACTTTCAAATTTGTCATTGTTGCAAAATGTCAATATTGTTCTAATTACTAATAGGCTAAGTTTTTCTTGGGGTCCTATGGTCGAGCTCCTTGTCTGTTTTTAAGTTGGTTTCTCCTTATCAAGATGGATAGCCTTGATTTATTTATCTTTCATGTTGGGTCTTATTTATTTAGTTATTTTGTATTTCGCTATACTTTGGTGTATTGTGGGGAGTATCTAAAGAAGGGAGCATATAATAATATTTGTTTTCATCGTTGTGCTTTGCAGTGTTGGTATCCATATGCCTTCCGAACTAGAAGAAATGAAGAATAGGATGGAATCGGCTCAGCTTGAAACTTATAATCTCACAAAGAATGATCTTGTAAAGGATCACTTGCGTTACTTGGTAAGTACTTCTTTTTTTTGGCTAATGAATTTAGCAAATGCCTACAACAATTGCTTTACACGAGCATAGTAAAGACGCTCCTTCTTAACCAGCTTATGGTAGCTCACTGTTTATATGTTTTTGTCTCTATTATAAGGGACATCTTACATGCATAATTGGTGTGGTCATGCGCCTGAATATATGCATTTGATTATTGACAAGTTGAATTTTTTAGCATAAGAAAACAACCATATCATAACGAGCTTGCTGCCAATAAAATGGTGCTGTTGAAAAGATTACCAAGTGGGATTTATCTAATTTAATACCGTTTGATAACCATGGTTAAAGGACTTATTTTTTGAATTCTTTGGGTTTTTTCTTTTTTCTTTTTTCTTTTTCCTAATTTTTCTTCAAAACTTGGCTTTTGAAAACACTTGTAACAAGTAGAAATCAGAATAAAGGAACTTATGGTAGAAGTAGAGTTTATAAGCTTAATTTTCAAAATCGTGATTATAAGAGACTTAAATTTTCAAATTTAGTTTGCTCCACTAACACCTAGGAATGGGATTGCTAGTTAGCCTTCAAGGGAAGGAGCTCTCTCTCTCACTCACTAGGTGTCATTTTTATCCAAGTGATTGTGTGTAATTTGTAGGTCCAAGTAGCCGATGGGTAGTAGACAGGGAAGGAGATTTGCTCGTGCTAGGTTGAAATCCTAATTCCTAACCTTGTTTTACTCAAAATCTTGTGTTTCTACATTATTTGTATGTATTGGATAAAAATAAATTTCAGATTTTCGCATATTATCACATTGAGCTTAACTGGAAATACATCTTCCATGTTCTTCTGTTCAACACATGATTACTCTTTGCAGATGGGAGGCAAATCAAATGTTGAAAACGAAGTTCTTTGTCGTTTTATTTTCCCGGAAAGGCCAGGTGCTCTAGAGAAGTTCTTAGATGCTTTGAGTCCACGCTGGAACATTACTTTGTTTCATTATCAAAGCAAGGTTTAAAACTGGGATCTGACTTTTAAATTACTCTTTTATTAGGAAGACTGTTTTCAAGAACCTTCCATCCGCTAACATATCGAATATTTTCTTCTTCAACAGGGTGAAACTGGTGCAAACATATTAGTTGGGCTTCAGATTGAAAAATCCGACATGAGCGAATTCCATGAACGTGTTCGGAGGGTCGGATATGATTACGTTGTGGTAACTGATGATGGTATCTTTCAGCTTTTGATGCATCATAGACCATCTCACAAGGCCGCAAATCTCTTAAGTTGATCCAAATATCGACATATTGATGACTAAACGAAAGCGGGTAAAACAAGCTACTCCAAATCTTGTACATTGTATTAGAGACGTGGCATTCTGTACTTCAAAAGGCTACCAAGTATCATCCTTTACCATGAAATTTTGTTATGTGTTTGATTAACTTAGTGTTGTCTCTACTTTTACACGATTAGGGGTGGGGGATCATTTCAGATACTCTCTTCTTTGTGTTGATGTTGGAATAGCTCTGTTTTATTTGTCCAATTCAAAATAATGGATGATGATGGAAATTAGTAGAGTCAAGAGTGGAGTCTACTGGTAAAGTCATAAGTCTGTATTGGGGAAATTGACCAACTATCCTTGTCTGAATGAAATGATGCAAGTAGTACTAAAACTAGATTTTACTGCTTATTCTGTGTTCAAGTTGCTTGAGAAGTAATTTTATAGCTTATATTAATAAATTTATAGCATAGTTTATTTGTAAATTGTACCAATTTTTCCATGTATTATTGCAGTGAAAATGTTGAAAGTTATGTTAGCACATGTTAAATTATAAAAAGTAACTGAGTTTTTTTGTTTTATTTTAACAAGCATCCATATTCTTTTAAAAGTAGTTAAATAGAAAAATAAAAAGTGTGATGGCAACCAGGGTGCCTTTTTAAAAACATTTTAAGAATTCTTTTTACAATCTTATAATTTTAAATTATTGGAGGTTCATCTCTCGAAGAGACGACCTCATTCAGATAGCATTTACCGCCAAGAGTGTACACATGTTCACTACTCCAACCTACAAAGAGATGACTTTATGTGGCAGATGAAATTGTCTACATGGCAATGAGACAACTTTACGGAGACGACTCCACTTGAAAATTTAAAACTATAATCTTTTTAAAATAGTTTCAAGATTAAAATACTTTAATAAAAAGAAAAAAATAAAACCTCCATATTTTTTTTTTCTTATAATTTAGCCCACATAAATTTGGAGAAGATTGAACGAATTTATGTGTTTTTAATATTGAACTTTATAACATTTTTCTTCACTTACCTGTATAAGCTTCTGCCACCCTCCATTAATCCCATTTACTCCATTCCACAGCTTCTTCCATAAAATGATAAGAAAACAGCAAGTATTTCAGAAGAAAAGTTTTTGCAGCAAATAGTACTCTTTCAATTGATTTCAGCATTTATTTTGCTCCAACCAATCCTAAGCAAAGATAATTTAATGCACTCACTTTAATCTTTAAAGACCATAATTCTTATTGAAACAATCATTAATTAATTAATTAATAGTTTTTATAAAAATCTTAAACAGGACTGAAAATCTAAGGATGTGCCAAACCATGCTTCTTCTTGGGGAAATGAACCATACCATGCAAAGAAAAGAGAGTTATGGCAATTTGACTAACGCTCTTAGAACCAATTTTTCTCAATAAATTCTCTCCCATCTGCCCCCTGCATCTTCATTCACTCTCCCTTCTTCTTTCTCTCTTGCCAAAACCAAAAAACTTTCAACCTTTTGCTACAGAAAATAAAAAATGCAGCTTCCAGTCAGTGGCTTCTTGCTTCCCTTCAGCCTTCTAGCTCTCATTTTTCCAGTGGCTATCAGTGGTCCTCTTGTTCCTGCACTCTGCATCTTCGGGGACTCGGTCGTCGACGTCGGAAATAACAACAATCTTCTAACAGTTGTCAAGGCTAACTTTCCTCCTTACGGAAGAGACTTTGTTACTCACACACCAACAGGAAGGTTTTGCAATGGCAAGCTTGCCACTGATTTTACTGGTATTTTTCCATCCTCTTCTTTTGTTTTTCTTCAGTCCTGTTTTCATCATTTCCAACCAGTTTGTTTCTGTTCTTTTATACACAGCTGAATTCCTTGGATTTTCTTCATATCCTCCTGCATATTTGAGTCAAGATGCCACTGGAAACAAGCTTTTAACAGGAGCCAACTTTGCTTCTGCTGCTTCTGGCTTTTATGATGGCACAGCTCAGCTATATGTAAATAATCTTCTCTACCTCTTCATTAGTAGTTTATGAGTTGTGTACTAATAGCTAAGCTAGCACATGAGAAAAGATGTTTAGATCTAATATATGATTGAGATCGTGAATTCAAACTCCTCCATGTTGGCTCTCGTTTTAAGTTTTTGAGTCTGATGCTTTAACATACCCATGTTTGCATTGTTTTTGCAGCATGCAGTTTCATTAACCCAGCAGTTGAATTATTACAAGGAATATCAAAGCAAAGTTGTAAACATGGTGGGAACAGAGAAAGGCAATACTATATTCTCTGGTGCAATTCACCTTCTTAGTGCAGGCAGCAGTGATTTCATTCAGAATTACTATGTTAATCCTCTTCTTTACAGAACATACTCACCCCAGCAATTCTCTGACATTCTCATTACATCTTTCTCAAGCTTCATTCAGGTTTCCCATTTTTTCTATTTCTGTTTCCTCTTATTTGCAGATATATAATGCATTTTGAGGAAACTGAGAACAGATGCCAACAGTTTCTCTTTCTCAAAACCTCAAATTTATTTGTTATTTATTTTCATATTTTTGGCCCACCTAATTGTTCTCCTAACTAATGAGAGGGAAATGAGAAAAATGGGAAGTGTGTCTTTCATTCTCAAAAACTCCATATAAATACATATCTTGAATCTAAAAATAGATTCCACAATGTTAGCAACTAATCCCACTAACTCCACAAGGATAGGAACTTAGACTTGACTACAACTAAAAATAACTTCAACTATTTCCTATAAACTAGGAATTGACTAGACCAACTCAAAAACTAATTTGCAGTTTTGAGTTACTAACATTCTCCTCCTAACTCAAATATTGCAAACACCTAACTTGCTCCTAAAAGCTTGAAAACGACTCACACAAAACCCAGGTTCAACAAGTGATCATCCATCTTGTTGTACCATGCCCTAGGAGCTTGCTACAACCCATGGAGAGCCTTCTTCAACAAATAAACCTTCTACTCTTATCTTGATATGATGAATCCGTCTGGTTGCTCAACATAGATCTCTTCTTCTAACACTCCATTTAGACACAACTAGTAGCAACCTGATTGTGTCCATTCTTGCAACTGGTGCAAAAGTCTCAGAAAAATCAATTCCCCAAACTTGTGCATACACCCTTTTTGATGAAAATGTTCCAACCTCTTGTACCATAACTCAGTGTCATTTACTTGATACTTGAAAGCTATATGCTCCTTCTCGAGTGGATCCAACGAGAAGCTCTTGTGCTGCATCTTTATTTTGAATAACTCATTCCTATTGGAACCAGAAATGAGGTACTTTCCTTCTTCAAACAACACTTTGAATCTCTTCTCTACTAATTGACCAACGCTTAACAAGTTTTGATCAATTTCAGGGACAAACAACACTTCAGTAATCAACTTGGTTCCGGCACAGCTCTCTATTGACACTGTGCCCTTCCCCTTTACTTCTAGATACTCATCGTTTCCTATCTTCACCCTTGACTTGAATGACTTGTCAAGGTCCTTGAACAACTCTCTGTCACTTGTCATGTGATTGGTACACCCACTATCAACCAACCAACCATCACATATAGTGACTGATGAGAAACAAGTAGCCACAAAGAGTTGATCTTCTTCTTGTTGTACTACAACATGTGCTCCTCCTTGCTGTTGAGGATTTTCTTCCTTACAGAATCGTTCAATGTGCCCCAATAAATGACATCTTCTACACTTCACATCTGGCCTTCTCCAGCATCTGAAATGTGGATGATTCTGCTTCCCATAGTGCTTGTATGTACTACCAGCATCCTTTGCAACAGACTCTGAGCTACTGCTGCCACTTCCCTTCTTCTCTCTTCCACCTTCTCCCTGCTGCACTCTAGGGTTCAATGCCCCCTAAATTCTTCCTTCTTGTCTTATCAACCTCCTCTGCTCTTGTGCTTGCAAAGCACTAACCACTTCTATCACCTTGAGTTTTGAGAGGTCTTTAGTATTTTCTAAGGAAGCAATGATTGCTTCATATCTCTCAGGTACTGAAACTAGAATCTTCTGAACCAATCTATTGTCAGATGAATTGGTTCCTAATGTTCTTTCCTTGTTAGCAATCCCAATCAACTTATCTGAGTACTTTTTAATGGACTCAGAATCCTTCATTTGCATTCTCTCGAATTCTCGCACCAAGTTCAACACTGTCATGCCTTTAATCCTCTCATCACCTTCATACTCACTTTTGAGGAACTCCCAGATCTCCTTGCCGACTTCAAGGCCATAATTCTATTGAATATTGCGGGAGACACAACTGCATATAGGCAAGCTCCTTCCTAGTGACCCTCTCCTTGTAAGTCTTGATCTGATGTATTGTTGGGTTATCAGGAAGTAGAGCAATCTCATAGTCTTGCTCAATTGCTTCCCAATAATCACAATCCTCTATGTAGGTTTGTATTTTGATAGCCCATGCCTGGTAGTTTTCACCATCAAACACAGGTGGAGCCAATGGAGAAAGACTGTTTGATCCTAATTCCATCTCTAACAACTCTCACAAGTGTATCACTCAGTTTCTCTCGGAGATATTTCACTGATTCTCTAATGAGAGAGAAATGAGAAAAATGGGAAGTGTGTATTTCATTCTAGAAAACTCCATATAAATACATATCTTGAATCTAAAAATAGATTCCACAATGTTAGCAACTAATCCACTAACTCCACAAGGATAGGAACTTAGACTTGACTAAAACTAAAAATAACTTCAACTATTTCCTAGAAACTAGGAATTGACTAAACCAACTCAAAAACTAATTTGCAGTTTTGAGTTACTAACACTAATGTTGGCTAAATTACTATCTAAGAAGTTGTTAGGAACCAAGGCAGTATGGGATGCCTTTGTCCCACATTGGTTAGAATGGGATGACCAATGTGGTACTTAAGTGGCTTGGCTCTCCCACCCCAATAGCTAGCTTTTGGGTGTGGTTCTCCAAGGTGTTTAAGTACCTAATAGAAGCATGGAAACTTAGCGTATCTATATCGTCCTATCGGACACTCCAATTGACACTTGTTGGACATGTATCTAGCATGTGTTAGTGCAACAAATGTGTTAGACATGCATATAACACTTGTTGAGTAGACTACAACATACACATGTATGACAATAATGATAGATTGAGTATGAAATATATCAAACTAATTTCTTAAGCATATAAATACAATAACACATTGACTTTGAATTTTCTTCTAGTATAAAATGATATATATTTTAAAAAATATATATTTTAGTAAACGTGTCCTTGTCATGACCATGTCCTAGATTTTTTTTTAAAAAAATGTCGTGTCTCCATGTCTATGTCATGTCATATCCATGTCTTGTATCCCCATCTGTTCTTCATAGATTTCTATATGTCAAGAATTCTTTGAGCCTCATGTATTGAAGTCATGATATTCGACCATTGAAATGAGTTTTTATTGAGAGTGTTTTTAACATCAAATACTACTATGTTAAATAATTGTTTTGATTAATTGAGGTGTATGCAAGTTGGTCTAGAGACTCATAAGAAAAATCAAATTTATTTTGTAATATCTGCATATATTTCTTTGAAAACAACAGCATATCACAATCTTCACTTTGACAGAACCTATATGGACTGGGAGCAAGGAGAATTGGGGTGACAGGATTACCTCCATTGGGTTGCTTGCCAGCAGCTATCACCCTCTTTGGTTCTGGTAGCAACCAATGCATCCAAAGGTTAAATCAAGATGCCATTGCATTCAACACTAAGCTGCAAAGCACATCTCAGAGTTTGCAGAACAGATTCTCTGATCTCAAGCTTGTTGCCTTTGATATTTATCAACCTCTCTTGGATATGGTCTCAAAGCCTGCAGAAAATGGTAAAAACCTCCTTAAGCAGCTTTACATGGAACTTAAAATTAAATGATATGCAGATGAAAACATTCTCAAAGTTTTGCATACCCTCTTTATGTTATTGCCTACTAATTTGTTTTGAGATCATTCTGCGTTGATGATGGAAATGTTCATAAAAAAAATCCACAAATTTTTCCCAATTAGCTTTGTTTACAGTTTACTTGTCTTTGCTCTTTGAGCCCTTGAGAACCCTCTCAAGCCAGTTTTCAAAGGCGGGTTTTACGCTTGATTCAAGAATGATTTTCCCTCTCTTTCTCAGATTGATTACTTCCATCACATCTTATAATTATCATCAGAGATCAAAATACAGATAGAAAGATGAAAATGACATTTTAGATGGAAACTGACCTTTCCAGTTGGAACTTTGAATGTCACAGGGTTTTTCGAGTCAAGAAGGGCTTGCTGTGGAACAGGAACAGTAGAGACCTCCTTCCTTTGCAACAGTAGATCAATTGGAACATGCTCAAATGCCACTGGCTACGTTTTCTGGGACGGTTTTCATCCAACTGAAGCCGCAAATCAAGTCTTGGCCGGGGATTTACTTACTCAGGGATTCAGCCTCATCTGAAAGTGTTGCTATTACAAGATACTGGCAATTCTTCTGCTACACATTTTATCAAACACCTTGCGTTCGTTCCATGTTAACCCTTATCAAACAGTTCATTTGTGTGTTGAAATGCTTTGATAGTTGAACTCAAATCCTATATTGGATCTTATAGCACAAAAGATCAAGTTTAGTCTGTCAAGTATGAGGATGATTTAAGTTTTTGAACAATGGATGATGCTTTTGGGAGACATCAACAACTTGAAATCATTTATCACACTCACTCTTGCCAAACGTCTGTTTCCTTTTTCCTTTGTAGCTTTTCAAACCTACATAACAAAAGTTATTGCAACATCAAAAGTTTGAAAGATTGAGCACAAAACTATATATATATATAAAGAAAAGAAATATCTCTTTTCAATCTTCTTCCACCACCCTGGTTCATTTTTATTTAGAATATTGCTTTTTTCCTCTTTTCTTTTGAGTATTACTTTTTATTGAAGTTTGTATTGCAAACTAATGGTGACATGGTGATATCATTTATAGTTTTATCACACTTTTTAGCTAAAATAAAACTTCAATAGCTTCCCTATTAAGATATCACTAAAGTCCATTTGTACCTAATTCATTGACAGGTTCAAATCCTCATATCCTACATTATTGTATTAGAAGAATGTAAGATCGTCGTACTACAAGATATCAATAATCTTTCATTCTCCATTTTACATCTTTTGGTTGAAATGCCCCTAAATTATGCTAGACATTGTGATATAAAAAAGAAAAACATACAAATAAAATCCACATACAAATTTTGAGTATAGTTTTTATTTAGTTCCTAAGTTTCAAAACGTTATATTTTTACTCCTAAATTTTGTATTTAGTTTTGATTTGATTCCTAGGTTTCAAAATGTATACTTTCACTCTTAAGTTTTATTTGTTTAGTTTCCATTTCGTCCATGGATGCCTAGAGTTTACATATTTATATTACTCTTCTAATCTTTCATGTAAATTTTCAATTAATTAATTTAAAAGGATCGTGATGGAGATTTTTTAATTAATTTTAATAGTGAGAAAATTTTGTATAAAAAAAAAAAAGTAATTTCCCCTTCATACTATTTGAAGAGAGTTATTTAAAGCAGAAACCTTGTGGATTATATGTATATCTACTCCCGACAGTTGGGGAAGGAAAAGAAAGCAAAGAATGAAGACTTGAAAACAGAGCAAAGAAAATATCAGTTATGGTTATGGTTAAAGTTGGCGCCTTTGGATGAAACTATATGAATGGACGCCATTTCTGCACCTTCTCTTCTTCCTCCCACCATCTTCTTTCGCTTTTCTTCTATGCCCACCAATCCTTCTCCTTCCCCGCCTCCGCCACTTCTATATAAAACTTCTTTATCTATCTGTAACCCAAACCCTTCTCGCCGCCCATTCAATTCCTCTTCTCCGACCCAATTCCTCACCTGTCCACAACCCCTCGTCTCTATTTCAGAACCCCTTTTCGCGTCATGCCCTGTAAATACCTCTCTTTCTCCAATTGCTTCCGGCTTCGACTTGCTTCGCTTATCCACTCGCTACAGAGACCCTGACCTCGCCAGAACTGTTCATGCTCGCTTTCTCAAGCTCGAGGAAGATATTTATCTGGGTAATGCTCTAATTGCGGCTTATCTCACATTGGGACTTGTTCGAGATGCTGATAAAGTCTTTTCTGGCCTTTCATGTCCTAATGTTGTGTCTTATACGACGTTGATTTCTGGGTTTTCCAAGTCGAATCGTGAAGATGAAGCTGTTGAGCTTTTCTTTGCGATGTTGGACTCAGGTATTGTGCCGAATGAATATACTTTTGTTGCAATTTTGACTGCTTGCATCCGAAATATGGATTATCAGTTAGGTTCACAAGTTCATGGTATTGTCGTCAAATTGGGGTTCCTGAATTGTGTTTTCATTTGCAATGCACTTATGGGATTTTATAGTAAGTGTGGGTTCTTGGAACTTGTACTTAGATTGTTCGACGAAATGCCTGAGAGAGACATCACTTCGTGGAATACTGTAATTTCGAGTTTGGTGAAGGAGTTCAAGTACGATGAAGCATTTGATTACTTTCGTGGTATGCAGCTATGTAAGGGGCTTAGAGTGGATCATTTCTCTCTTTCTACTCTATTGACTGCCTGTGCGGGCAGTGTTAAGTCAATGAAAGGCCAACAACTTCACGCTCTTGCTTTGAAGGTCGGGCTAGAGTCTCAATTGAGCGTGAGCAATTCCCTTATTGGTTTCTATACTAAATGTGGGAGTGTAGACGATGTAATGGATCTTTTTGAGGCAATGCCAATAAGAGATGTTATTACTTGGACAGGAATGATTACATCATACATGGAATTTGGGAAGTTAGATTTGGCAGTGGAAGTCTTTAATAAGATGCCGGAGAGGAATTCCATCTCTTATAATGCAGTTTTGGCAGGACTTTCTAGGAATGATGACGGGTCAAAAGCTCTGGAACTGTTCATTGAAATGTTGGAGGAGGGCGTGGAAATATCGGATTGCACATTGACTAGCATCATCAATGCTTGTGGGTTGCTCAAGAATTTTAAAGTTAGCCAGCAGATTCAAGGCTTCATCATAAAGTTTGGTATTTTGTCAAATTCTTGTATTGAAACAACATTGGTTGACATGTATACAAGGTGTGGAAGGATGGAGGATGCTGAAAAGATGTTTCGTCAGGTTTCATTAGAGAATGACAACACTGCAATGCTAACATCAATGATTTGTGGGTATGCTCGAAATCGGCAACTTAATGAAGCAATCTCTCTCTTTCATTCTGGTCAATCCGAAGGAACCATTGTTATAGATGAAGTTGTGTCGACATCAATACTCTCTCTTTGTGGGAGTATAGGCTTTCATGGGATGGGGAAGCAAATGCATTGCCATGCACTTAAATCAGGTCTCATAACTGATACAGGGGTAGGGAATGCAACGATTAGCATGTACTCGAAGTGTTGTAATATGGATGATGCCGTCCGTGTATTCAATACAATGAACATGCAAGACATAGTTTCCTGGAATGGTTTAGTTGCTGGGCATATACTTCATAGGCAGGGTGATAAAGCCTTGGAAATCTGGAAGAAGATGGAGAAAGCAGGAATAAAACCTGACAATATTACGTTTGTTTTTATTATTTCAGCCTACAAACACACTGGATTGAATTTAGTTGATAGTTGTCGTAGTTTATTTGTCTCTATGGAAACTAAATACAATATCAAACCCACTTCAGAGCATTACGCATCCTTTATCAGTGTTTTGGGTCGCTGGGGTCTTCTTGAAGAAGCTGAAGAAACCATCAGGAAGATGCCTTTTGAACCAGATGTTTATGTCTGGCGTGCTTTGCTTGATAGTTGTAGAATCAACAAAAATGAAAGGCTGGAAAAACTTGCTGCGAAATGCATACTGGCAATAGAGCCAAAAGATCCATTTACTTACGTACTTAAATCGAATCTATACTCTGCTTCAGGGAGATGGCATTATTCTGAAAAGGTGAGAGAGGATATGCGAGGGAAAGGGTTCCGGAAACACCCAAGTCAGAGTTGGATCATTCATGAGAACAAAATTCATTCATTTTATGCCAGAGACAAGTCTCATCCTCAGGTAAAAGACATTTACAGTGGACTAGAGATACTAATCTTAGAATGTTTAAAAGCTGGTTATGTTCCAGACACAAGTTTTGTTCTTCAAGAAGTAGAGGAACGCCAAAAGAAGGAATTCTTGTTCTATCACAGTGGAAAATTAGCTGCAACTTTCGGGACTCTAATGACCAAACCGGGAAAGCCTGTTCAAATTGTGAAGAATGTCCGTTTGTGTGGGGATTGCCATGCCTTTTTGAAATATGTTTCTATTATCACCAGAAGGAAAATATTTCTCAGGGATACTTCAGGGTTTCACTGCTTTATAGATGGCCAATGCTCGTGTACAGATTACTGGTAACTATTTTACACTTCTAATTAAATCATTCATAATCTCGTATCTTTATGCTTAGAATCTCTTGAAACTATTATATTTAGGAAACCACATCTTTGCTTTTGAAGAGAATAGCTCTGATGAAAATAATGAATTACTTATATTAACATAAAATCAAATGGGGGTGGGTGGACAAAACACCTAAAATTACAGGAATCAAACCTATAAATCTAAAACAATAGGGAAAATTGTCTTAAATCTGAAAACCTAAAAAAACAAAAGGGTAAATTATATTAAGCCTAAAAACTTAAGAAGCAAAAATATCCTAACAAGCAACTTGAACTGCGAGCCGATTATGTTTCTTGCAACCAGTTTGTCCAAGATTACTTTTTGTAACTTCAATGGAACATTTCCTTTTTCCAAGACATGCCTGCAATCCAAAAGAAAAAAAACCATCAAAAACTCACAAAATTAAAGCCCAGATTGTGAAACAACGAGTGCCATATCCATTTAACAGAGAAGTTTTACCTTTTCGATGACTGAGAAGGCAGTGGAGGAATCACAAGTACCCTTCTGGAAATTGTCGCAAGTGCCACGAGGGTTCCCAAAGCTCACAAAATTGATTTCTTTGATGGTTCGATCATGACATGATAGCTCCAATGTGCTTCCTGCGTAAGGCTTTGCACACACTTTTTTCACTCTTGTTGTCTGGATATCTATATCCAATGGCACCCCACCAAACTCTTCAAACAAAATCAGTGTGTTTTCTTGGCCTTTATTCAGGTACGATCTTGGGATATGATACCTACGTAATTTTCAGACAACCATTACTTTCTTTTCACTTGAAACACTAAACAGTCATATTATACAAGTTAAGTTGTATGCCCAAAAACTCAAAACCATACCATCGTTGAGTAGGCTTTCCGCAGTTAGTGACGCACTTGCTATCGTAGTAAGCCCCACGGAAGTCACAATTTGAAGAGCAGCCATTTTCATTTGCAAGATAACTTGGCCAGTACCTTCCAATGCTTTTTCCATTTACCCAAGCATGCCCCTTTCCCATGCCCAGTAAATCCACCACCACTCCTTCACGTCCTTTAGGAGTTTGGAAAGTGGTCTACACCAAACAAATTTTTAGAATTAATTTGGGTGGATTGTTACAGAATATAGGTTTTCAAAAGTAAGTGGGAAAAAGAGAGGAAATGTAATACCTTATACCAAGTGAAATTCTGGTTTACTGGGAGATCGTCAGAGAGCCAGGGCTTCCTAAATTGATGATTAGGATCGAAAAATTCATATTTTTCACCATCCAAACCAATTTTGTAAGTCCATTCATTGGTTGACAAATCCCTTATTGTTTCTCCATCAGCAACCAATTCAACTGGGCCATGAACTCCTGTCTCAGCATTCTCAAAATGTGCTCCATAATTCTGCATGTCCCAGTTAAAATTTCAGGTTTGCAATTAAGGGTTTTTTTCCTTGTGAAAAGGGTATTTAATGTACTTACAGGTAATCCAACTGTTGCACTTAATAGAACAATCTGGTTGAGTCCATGCCTTAGATTCCTAACTTTCTTCTCAAATGTGAAGTCATATTGGCCGTTTGGAGCATACTGTGACCCTGGTATTGAATTTGAAGCTTATCAATATATGAATTAGAATCTTTTTATACATAAAAATGATTTGAGAATGGTGAACTTACCAATATGCTTCTTGTTGACAAAGGCATGAAGTATATGGCCATGAGTCTTAACACGTAGTTTTACTGTCTTGCCAAAAAGTGGATCGGATCCCTTAAGATGGAAACTGAAATCGGGCGCCGGGGGAGGGGGGGTATAATTATTATGAATATGTTTATGATTCTAATTATAATCAGGAGATAACTAAAAGGTAAACTTACCCTGTGAGGTACCACAAGTAATCACTGGAATCATTTGTGGCAACCTTTTGATCAAGAAGCCTATTAGCAGTGATAACACTTCCATCAACTACACCTTCTTGTGTCATATATTCTATTTTCTCGTTTCTCCATTGCCATTTGAATGGCTTTTTTATTTTTCCGTCTTGGCTTGAAACCTTCTCCCTTATTGTTGTCTGAGTGTTTACCTGGTAGATAATCATAAATTCATAAAACAAATAGGATTGACTTGTAAAAGAGGAAAATATAATAATGGAAGGAATGAGATAATTTAGTACCTCTGCAGTATTGTAAACTTCAAATTTGCAGTCGGGAAGAATACTGACAGACCAACCAGGAATATTATATATTCTATTTCCAAAAGTTATATTCCTGTCACCATTTTCTGCATTTCCAATGAAGCAACTTGATTTCCCCTTATAGGTGTAAGTTGTTGCCTGTTATAAATATGTAGGTCACAGTCAGTAATTGTACTAAATTACAATATTTTAACCTTAAGAGAAACAGAGTGAGATACTCACTGTTGTCAAATGGCCATAATCAGTGTGTTTAACATCACCATAGGTCAAAACTTTCTCCATTGACATCAAAAGTTCATGAAGTTGCTTCAAATGTCCCCACTTTGGCTGGTTCATATTCCCTAACAATATATTTACATATCTTAGATCAAACTCCCATCGTTAAAATCAAAATTATTAATCAAACCGGAGTAAAATATACCATATTCATCCAGTGGTGCATTGTAATCATAAGATGTTGTGATATAAGGACCTCCCGAAGTTCTACCGAAGTTTGTTCCACCATGATACTACAAAAGAAATCCAATCATATTTAAAATAAGATTGGATCAAAATTCTTTATACATTAAAAAAAAAAAAAAAAAGTGATTTTAGGGTAAAAATTACCATATAGTAATTTTGCATGGAACCACCATATTGGAAGAAACGTCCAACAGCAAATGCTACATCCTCAGCTGTTCTCAATGGGTCCCTTGATCCCCATTTCTTGAACCTAAATTTATGTTTTTTTAATTGATAAAATATTTTATTTTCTTAAACGAAAATTAAATAAAATATAGAAATTAGAATAGGTAAAGAACAAACCAGCCAGTCCAATTCTCAGTCCAAATTTTAGGACTGTTTTTGCTATTGGGTTTGAATTGGTCACAGTAAAAGCCATTGCATGTATTAATCTGTCAATTTACAAGATGAAATTGAAAATAAATAAAATTTAACCCCCAAAAAAAATGAGGAAGGGGCATTACGGTAAATTCATACCATGGGTTGAGGAGCATCTCCTTCTTGACACATTATCCAAGGAACACTAAGGTTGTAAGATTGTGCCAACTCAGCACACCACTTCACATATTCATTCCCCGCTTCACCGTACGATCCTTTTATATTTCCATACTCATTTTCAATCTTTTTTTTTTTTAAGGAAAAAAAAACCATATTAGTATTCTTCATTTTCTTTAAATAATAATAATAATAATAATAATAATAATAAAAGAATTTAAAAAATTGAGAGATATTTAAAAGGAAAAAAAAAAACCTGGGCAACGATGATGGGTCCTCCTTGTGATGCAAATAGCTCATTTTCCTTCATTTTGTTTACTATAAATGTGGTAAATTTTTCCATCTCATCCTAAATCGCAATTAATTTTAGCATTATTAACCAAATTAATTATTAATAATACTAAAAAATAAAAAATACAATACCATGTAAACTTGATTCTTTGTTCTGAATTGGATGCCGGGAAGGTTATGCAACCAAACAGGAAACCCACTGCAAAGAAATTTAAAAATAAATAAATAAATAAATTGAAAATTGATACAAATTATAAAAAAAAAAAAAATTAAAAATAAAGAGTTTACCCATAATTCCACTCTGCACAAACATAGGGTCCAATTCTAAGAATAGCATAAAGCCCTTGTTCTTGTACTGTTTTAATAAACTTTACCAAATCATTATTTCCTGAAAAATCATACTGATAAAACCAAAAGAAAAGAAAAGAAATTTGTTATAAATAAATTAAATACTTTAATAATATAAACGAATAAATATTTTGATAAAAAAGAGAGAGAGAGAGAGAGAGAGAGAAAAAATACTTGGCCACGCTGAGGCTCATGGGCATTCCAAAATACATAGGTCTCAATTGCATTAATGCCACCTTCTTTGGCTTTCTTCATCAACATTGGCCACATCTACATTAATTATAACCAAATTCACATTATTAATGAAATTATGTACATAAAAATAGAAACTAAACAAATTAATAATGAATGAGACAAAAACTAAGTTTACTTCAGGAGTGCTACGAGGATAATGAATGGAACCAGAAATTATAATTTTTCTTTCCCCATCTATCTTTAGAGCTCTTCCATCATAAGAAACTGAAATTTTCTTTGCAGAAGAAAGTATGGCCAATGCCAAAACGACACAGTTTAACAACACAAAATTTCCTCTCCAACCCATTTTTCACTTGAAAATTAAAGGTTATGAACTCTTAATTTTTCCTGAGTTTCTACCAATAGGCGACTCTCTATTTATAGAGCTAAGTTATGTTTTTTTTTTAATTTTAATAAAGTTTAGATTCTGTTATGATTTATTTTTTAGATTTTTCTGGGTTTTTTTAATAATGAAAATAGATTATGAGCCGTCGGGATCATATCCATTTTCTGGAAGATCAAGGTCAAATAATAATTTTTTTTCTTAATTTCACTTAGGAAGATCATTATTCACTTTATGTTTTTTTTTTTTTTTTTGGTTAGTTGTATTCACGTATTAAATTAAATGGAATAATGATATCTTGATTTTTTTTTTTCAGTGCATGATACCTTGATTTCATATCACTCTTAAAATATTATTGATTTCAAAATTATACTGCTAGAAGCTCGTAAAATTTTTTAAATCATTAATTTCAAAATTATATTTCTAGAAGCTCGTAAAACTTTTTAAATCATGATCTCGTTTGTTACGATTGTGTTCTCTGATTCTTTTTTAATTAACTTTATAAAAAAAGTTTAGAGTATATTTGAGTGCAAATATATTTTTTCTTCACAAATACAAATACAAGAATTTAATCCAACGAATCTGACGTAAATTAAGTTCTATTTTATTTTCTGAACTTAAATTTTGTTCTATTTTAAACCTTAAATTTTAAAAAAATTGTTTTAATCCTTAATAGTCCCTATTATTAAAATTATGTTAACTCTTCAACATAAATGTGAGGGATTTGTATCGCCAACATATACCAAAATTTTGAACGAATATCTTTTAAATTCTCTCGCTTTGCACCTTATTCAAAATTGAAACTCTAGATTTTTTTAGTATAGCTCACTTATTTGGTATCTTAGTTATCTAAAAAGGTTAATTAAATCTTAATATATCAATAACCTAAATAAGCACTTTTTGAAAAATTCAATGATTAAAACAAATATTTTAAAAGTTTAAGAACCAAAATAAATTAATATTCAAAATTTAGGGACTAAAACGAATATTTTTAAAAATTAAAGAATCAAAATAAAATATTATTTAAAGTCTAAAGATCAAAATAAGATTTAATTTTCTTTTTGGTTTGTCAATATCTAAATTGTAGAGAGGGATTTGATTTTTTTTTTTTTTTGGGTTAAATTTTACCAAATATTCGGTAGGCTACCCAGATTTTGAAGAGTTTTATTTTTATTATTTTCAAAATTTGTTCCGAGAAAGTATCATTGGATTTTTTTTTTTTTTTTTTTTTTCTCTTTTGGTTAAAATGAGATGGACGTTGTTGTGATTTTTAATATCTACAAATTGGAATGCATACATCTAGCAGGTAAAAATTGATTAGGTAAATTATTTAAATGGTTTAAACAGTATCTGATTATATAAATTATAATAGCAATCATAATATTTTATATAGTTGTATAATATGCCTTCTAATTTTTACAAACGCCAATTTTATGTCATCTATTTTAATAGAAAAAGTGAAACTTTAATCTAGAGCATAATTGAAATCTTCCCAAATTCCAATTATACTTTATATAATTTAAACCTATTTTAAATTTCAAATAATAATTTGTCAACCCCACATGTCGTAAATAAATAAATAAATAAAAGGTCATAGGTTAAATCTATGGTAACACCTATCTAAATTTTAATATTCTACAAATTTTCTTAACACGTTATAGGGTTAGACAGATTGTCCTGCGAACACGCACGAATATAAAAATAATAATAAAAAAAAAGCCTTAAATTTTCTTTTCCACCTATTAAATCAATTTTCAAAATGTTAAACCTTTCACCAAATTTGGTGTCCAACGAATTCATGATGCGTATGCAAATATGAAATGTCTAATAAAATATTAGATTTTTTATTTTGTATCTAGTAGATTTTAAAGTTTTAAACCTTAAAACTATTGGATAGGTTAAAAGTTGTTAGATATATAAATTAAAAATCTAAGGACTTAAAAAATTTAGAGATTTATTAGATATTTCTAATGTTGAAAGACGTATTAGGCTTAAAAGCTTAAAAGTTTAAAAATACGTTAAGATTTCTAAACTTCATGATATACAAATATAAAATATGAAGTTGATAAACTTAACTTATAATTTAACGTAAATGTTAAGTTACTTCATAAATTTAGTTCACATAATTCAGGTTTTCATTTAAATATCATCTAATAATTTTAAATATTTAGTTTTTATATTTAGTGGTAAATCGTTTTAACTTTATATTTAGTGGTAATTTTATGATGGATAAAAATCAGTGTAAAATTTAAAAGGCAATTACTTTAAACATTCTTGTAATGTCAGATTTAGAATTCATGCTAATGGAAAAGGCAAACTTTTAAATTAACATTTTAATATAACCTTTCAATTCTAAATTAAGAGGCAAATTGGACAAAGACTATAATTTTGAGTATTTGAAATTTTGACCCAGCCAATTGAGTTTATAATTCATGTACCTTATGTTGAGATTAACAAGCTTATACAGATTTTTTCTATGAAAATAAAATAAAATAAAATAGAAGACTTGCATAACTTGGATCAACAAATCTACCCCCAAAAAAAATATATTATAAACATTGTCTCCTTAAATTTGTGTACATAAATTTAGGGGTAACAATAATGGATAGTAGGTTTAGAGTCATTAATTAAGTGTAAATGCAACCTTTAAAAAAAAAATTACAAATATAACAAAGTCTATTTATGATGGACTCTTATTAGTGTTGTGGTCAATGATAAACTTCTATTAGTGATATAATTTATCAATGATAGACTCCTATTATTGAATTTTGTTATATTTGTAACTTCTTTTGCATCGTGTTATATTTGCTAATATTTTGAGTTTGATTGCTATATTTACAACTACATATAAATTTTATTTGAAAAGTAAACTTATTTTGTATGCATATGGTTATGCTTATGTTTTTCTTATGCAATATAATTAAAATCTTAGTTTAAAAAGATAATAGGTTTAAATATTGCTTTTGTAACCTCCCGAATTTCAGGAAAATTTAAGTTAATTATCTAAAATTATTGAGTTTAAATTTTCCTTTCATTTGAAAAAATGGGATTAAATCGAAATAATTGAAAATTTTTTATTGGTTAAACTGAATTTAATTGACTAGATATTCAAATGATTATCTTGAAAATATTGAATTTTGATTTATAAATTTAATAGAATCTTTGGAAATTTTGGAGATATTGTGATAAAATATTGTATTTATCTTTTCAAAATTTGAAGAAAAAAAAAGAATTGAGATTGAGTGAAAAGAGGCCAAAAATTGGACAGACAATTCGGTTTTTAGCCATAACTTCCACAGAATTGGTGATTGACGGAGTTTGAATCGTCGTGCTCATTTTGAATGGTTGGATCGTTGTTTGAAGCTCTGGTTTGTTCGTAATTGTTGCTGAACAAAATCTGAAATTCTCCTTCTCTCACCCTCGCAAACCCTCCTCATGCAAGACCCTCACTACCAGCCGCTAGCTTAAACAATTTATGTCGTTCGACAGCAACACCCGTTGCTTATCTATGGTAGCCACGAGTCGACCTGCCATTAGCCACCACTGCCCGATCTTTGTCGGAATCTTGAGAAAAACATTGGGTAAGACTTATTTTCCTTTACCATCAAGCTAGAGACCATTTTTCATTTTGCAGAAAATTGGTAAATATCGGTAAGTTGTTGGTTATTCTTTTGGATTGAGAGTAATAGTGGGAAAATTAAGTTATTGATTTTGGATTTAATTTTTTTATCAGATTGGTTAATTGAATTAAGTTTTGGAATTTGGACTTTTGTGACCAAGTTAAGGTAAGTGGTGCCAGGCAGAAGCATGATTATTATGAGCATGTTTGAATTTCTACTAAGTACTGGAATTATGTATGTGATGTATGAATAGACCAATAGTTTACTGTCAAGACATATGTTTTATTTTAGAGGATTGACGAGTCTAGTTTCATGGACGGTTTGTCTACGGGCCGCTAGACATGTGTGAGTCCGACAAGTTCACGTTCATGTTATTTTTCATGTTTAACGGTGTGCCTACAGGTTCACTCCATGCTCCATGTTTGACGGTGTGCCTAGTAACGACCCGAGTTCAGGAGGGGTACATGAATGAACCAATATCACATATGATAGAGATTCTGAGGAGAGGAAAGTATGGTTAAGAAAGGCTTAAAAGAATTGAAAGTTAGTACCTTCATTTTCGTAAGGGAGATAAAGGATGATGACATAACCAGGGAATGTCAGGGCCGAATCCCAAGTCTGAGGTGTTACAATTTTGGTCTTTGCACTTTTGATTTTGGTTAATTTTGATTCAAGTACTTTTAAACGGTTTATTTTGGTATCTGTACTTTCAAAATATTCATTTTAGTCTCTACACTTTCAACTTCGATTCATTTTGGTCTTTATACTTTTCAAACACTTACTTTGGTCATTGTACTTTTAACTTTATTTTATTTTGGTCTTTCAATTTTCAAGGAGGAGTTATTTTGATCACTTGAAAATGAATGGACCAAGATAGTTACTCTTTTTTAAAATAGAAGAAATAAAATGAACATTTTGAAAGTATAAATACTGAAATGAAACAAAATTGAAAGTATAAAAATTAAAATAAACTTTTTGAAAATATATGGATCAAAATAAACCAAAACTAAAATAAAATCTATAATTGTTTAGACAGTATCCTTCGAAAAAAGAATCCAAAATCCGTATTTATTATTCATTAAAAAAAAAAAAAGTGAGTTGAAAATAGGTCACGGTTTGAGGAAGATGAAACGAGAGAAAAATGAAATTGGGGACGGAGGGAGTCTACCCGACACGTGACGAAAGAGAGAGGGAAACAAAATTACCAAAACGCCCCGAAACTCTCTTTTCCAACCTTTTAAGAAATTTAATTTGACAACTTAAAAGTTGAATTTATTTTGAAATTGGTACTAAATTGTTGCAAATTAAATAACTAATATTTGGACACTTTTTCGCTATACAAAATTTTAAAATAAAAACTCTTTATAGTATAATATAAAAGAGAGATCCAAATCACAGATATTTTAATTATTAATATATATTATATGTGTCTGTGAAAAAAAATGTATCCTATAATTTTATAAGCTTAAGATTCATTGGACTTTATATTTATGACACCTTGTTCAGGTATCAAAATCATGTATGATTTTATATATTAACTATGCTCTCACCTACTTATAGCGGCGGTGGAGATAGACATGCATGGCGACCACCAATCTCCGGTGCGGCGGTGCCGGTGCGTTTAATGCCCTTATTAATTATGACCAGAATTTAGTCAACTAATTAGAACCAAAAATCATACCATTATTAATTGCTCTTCCATATAATAAATATCAATTAAAATAGATACAAATATTATGAATATTTACTTGCACTAATTTAATTTCTTCCTACTTCCAATGACTTTATTCAAATCCACTCAAAAAGTTCTCTCTGTCCTTACTAAATAACGCCCAAAATTTTATCAAAATAAAACCTTATTTTCCATTATAATGTCCTTTGAATGGTCAAAAAAAAAAAAAAAAAAAACGACTTTGGTGAAAAATTGAAAGGTGACATAAGAAAACGCACATTCTAAAAATAAATGACGATCTGATGTCCTGTAACTTCGAGTGTCACAAACTGCCTGGTATTGTTAGATCTATTACTTATATTGTTAGATAAATGCATTATAAATAGACTTATTTGATGATCCTAAATGAGAAGAGTAAATAATCTTCAAAAAAGAGTATTGATCGTATTTTTGTGTGCTTACTAAAACTATACACTTCATATACCAATTTAGATATTGTAATGTGGTAGGCTTGACATCACATTGATGTCATACGTAGGTACACTCAAAAAGTGAGATAAGACCAAGAAAACGAATTAAAGACCAAGTCTACAAAGGGTCAAATACGACGAGAAAGATTCATCCACATAAAGAATATACATTAAATAGATTAAATTTAAATGAATTAATGAATTAAAATGAGAAAAGTTTATTTATATTCTAAATATTGTTTTGAAAAATGCTACAGCGTCTCTCTATTTTCTTCCCCCTTTATTCTTTTCGAAAATTGAGAAAGGAAAAAAAATGAAAAGAAAAGGTATGGGGAATTTAAATGAGAGGTGGCAATTGGCATGCACGAGAGAGAGAAATCTTACTTCATCCCTTCTCTTCCTCTCTCGAACCTTTTTTTTTTTTTAATTAAATCTCTTTAATGAGAGGTGGGGTTTTTTTTTTCTTTTTTGTTAAATGGTTTAGTTTCTTTTTTGAAACTCACTTAATGTGTTAGTTACATTTTATTTACTTAAATACAAATTTATATGTTTAATTACAGTTTTTTAGATAATTTAATTACTATTCCCTGATTTGAAGTTTAGTTTTAATTAACGTGTCTTTATGATTTTAGGTTTCAATTCAATTCATATAGTTTCGATCCACTTAATTTTAGTGTAAATTTTAAATTCTAATACTTTCAATAATAAAACATCCATGAAAATAAAATATTAAAAAAAAAAAAAAAAGAAAATCTCCACCTTCGTAATTTATTTAAGTTTTAAATCTCACTTTAAAAACCATTTTAAAATGAACATGTGATCTATATTTATACTTCTTGGACTTTTCTTTTTCTTTTAATTTTTTTTAAGTCTATATTTATAGTTAATGCAAGCATATCTTTAGCAATTGAGAGAACTTTATATTTTCGTGATAATCTAAGATTCTTATGGATTAGACCTTTAAGACTATCACGTTTTGTTCTACATTATAAAATGTTCGAGAATTAGATTTTCGGACATCCTAAGATATCCATATGAAAAGCATCTTAAGAATTATTTATACTCTTTTGAAACATCGGGTTTCTAGATTCTCATATTGAGGGCATATTCTTTTTACTTTTTTTAATCATTCCTTTTTTTCCATAAATATAGTCTTATAAATTAATAATTAAGTCAATTATGTATTTCATTCTGTTTGGTTATATCATAGTTATTTTTTTTTTTTTTGGAAATCTATTCAAATTTTAATTAAAATTAATATTTATTTTATAAAAAAATTAAATGAATATATATTATTTTTTGAAAAAAAATAAATAAAATAATAAAAATATATCAATTTAAAAATAAATTAAAAAAGACAAATAAGTATGTTACATATGTACAAATTATATTAAAATATTTATAAATCAATAAATGGTCGTAAGGATATTTTTGGAACATTATGTAAATTTAAGATATTTTTTAGTAGAAATCGTATAAAATAAATACAGTTACCAAAGTTTTTCATATATCTTAAAAAATATTCGTAAAAAAATATGGTTATCTAAAAATGTTGGACTTTTGTAATTTTGAACATCTATAATTAAAGATGTCTAAAGATTTTGATTATCTATATTCTTAAAAAAAAAAAAAAAAAAAAAAAAAAAAAACAATCTTTTTAAGTGACTATTTTGAATCATTAAAAACGGAAGGTTTTACAATGGTCTGAAGAAAAAGATAAAAATTTATAAGTTATATAAAAAATTATCTATAATATTAACTTAAATTATACTTTTGATCTCAATTATTATTTGAGTAATTTGAATTTTGTCCTATAATTTTAAGATTTTTAATTTGACATTTATTATTTTCAAAATTTCAATAAAAAGGTGGCATGAATATTTAAATTAAAAATCTTAAAATTATATATATAAAGCTTGTAACAATATACATATTTTCAAATTTTAGAAAATATATAGTCCAAAAAAGAAAAGACAACCAAAATTTAGAATATGTCAAAAAAAAAAATAGAATATATATATAAAAAAAAATATCAAAATTAGATGTCAAATTTATTATTTTATGGAGTAGACTTCATATTTTATAAAGATCTCGAGTCTAATTAGTTTATCAATTATTTATACAACAAATCTCATTAAATCTTAACACTAATTTCTACAATTGGGACTAAATCGTTACAAATTTTAAAATCTATAGATTAAATTGTTATATGATAAAATTTAGGAATTAAATTGTTATAAAATTGGAAATACAATGACTAAATCATTATAATCTAACCTTCAATAACTAAATTGTTACTTTTATAAAAATTTTGGGAACTAATAGTAATTTTTATCCAAAATTATATACTCCATTTTTTTTTTTTTTTTTGTTGAATGTCCCTCTCTTATAAACTAATTTTTTGGTTTTGTGTCCTCTTCTTTCAACCAATTATCTGGTTTAATGTCTTATTTATCTTTCATACTTTTTTAATCACAAAGGCAAACAATAATTATTTTGTTTTTTAAAATTACGCATATGAACACTGTTAGACATATTTAAATAATAATATGTTTAATTAAAGTATGAGCTATGTATGTAGATTAATAATTTATCACATTAGATTATTTTATTAGATTGGGCCCTATTATGTGATCTAATTAATTAAGGCTCCAGATTCCTAATTGAATATGGACTTCATGGGTAGAAGCTGATTCATACTTAATTAGGGTTTAATGGAATCCTAATTAAACTAGTATATAAAGAGACCTTTGGGCTATGGTCCCCAATATACCAAACAATAAGCACTCAGTTTTTCTTGAATCCCATCTAGAGAGATCCTACCTAGGGCATTTGAAGCTTTGGTCAAGGAAGACAATAGCCGATCATCAATTTTTCAATGGAATCCGGTATATATTCTTGACAATATGAATGATTATAGGGTTTATCTATTCAATAGATATAAAGTATTTATGCTAATAAACATTACTTTCACACTTCAAATTTCTTTATTTTATTATCTAATTTTCACCAATGGTTTAAAAAACCATATCAAATTTTGAGAACTTAAATAAGTAACTTTTAAAAAGTTGTTTTTGTTTTTTGAATTTGGCTAAGAATTGAACCATTATACTTAAAAATGCAAACCATGGTAAAAAAATGTCGATGATATAGACCTAATTTTAAAAAACAAAATGATTATCAAACCGAACCTAAAATATTTATTCATTTTTCTCTCTCTCACTCAAATTTCTACTCCAAGTAACCATCATAAATATTAATCAAAGTAAGTTTAATTTAACAGTAATTAACATGCACCCACATTTAAAGCTATAACTTCGATCCCGTCTCACAATGGTTGGTTTCATAAAAATACATTTAAGATTGACAAACAAAAAAAAAAAAAATCCAAACCTATTTGGAGATACGATACGTTATTTATCCATTTATTTTAGTAAAATAAATATTATAAAAGGCAAATGAAGGAAAGGAATTAATTAGAGAAATAAAAACATTGAACATGAATTGAGAAATTAGAGGGAAGAATGAGGGGTATAATGGGAAGAATGAAAATTTGCATGAAGTAAGTAAGAATTAAAGTTAAAAGGAAATAAGAGATTGACACTTGGCAGTAATGTTGTTACTATTTATGGCCACAGTACCTATTTTCCCATTACAATCTTCCTTCTTCTCTCTCTCTCTTTCTGTTTTCTCTTCTTCTGCAACGAACCAGCTTTCTCTCAAAATTTTCAGTTCTTGAAGCTTGAGAAAGATGAAGTTGCCGGTTTTTGTAATTCCTCTCATCGCTCTTTCTTGTTTTCTTGCTGTTTTTGGTCCTCAGTTCTCCACAGATTGGACCATTTTCTTTGATAAATACGCTTCAATCCAGTCCTCTGTTTCTTCTTCCTCCCAACCAGAGGATTCCCATTCTAATACCTCCGCTCCGGCGGTGACGGCGGCGAATGATCAAACAGTGGGACAATACCAATCTCCTCTAAATCACTCTGTTTTCTTAATACAGAGCCTTCAACTATATCCTGTAAGATTCTCTTTCTATTCCCCTTTTGCATGTAGAAATTTTCAAAATAAGGATCAAATTTTCACTCTCTGGAAATTTTAAGATGAACCCAGATCCTTATTTCATTTCTAAACAACAAATTTGAAGTTTTTAGAATTGGGGTTTTTTTGTTTTGGACTGAAAGTTTTAGTGTAGCTAATATGGATATGTAATAATAATATGAGCAGAATAAGACGAGAGTCAACGAAGATTTAAGAGAAACCGCCATTAATGAAGTGAACAGAAACGTTTCTTTTAAAAGTGATTATGAATCGACGGTGACAGTGAAAGCGAGAAGACAGAGGGAATATACAAAATTGGAGAGAATCGAAGCAGGGCTAAGAAGAGCAAGAGCCGCCATTAGAGAAGCAAAGTTCCATAATCAAACAGAAGATCCCGACTTTGTTCCCTCTGGCCCAATGTATTGGAATTCCAAAGCATTTCACAGGTTAAATTTCAATTTTTGTTTCTTATTTTGCTTACAACTTATAAACTTCAACTAATTTGATGCATAGACAGAGCACCAGAGGATTTTTAAATTTAGTTTTTTTTGTTTATTAAAAACATGAATTAGAGTTCTTGAAGTTTCGGTTTTTTCTTGGGACTTTTAATTTGTTCGTTCTTCCAATAACCCTGTATTTAATGGGATTTAAAATAGTTGAAAAAAATTTGATGATACCACTTATTTCGTTTTTCTAAAACATATGATTATAAGTGTTTATGGGTGACATCCAATTTTGAATTCTATTTGCTGTTTAGGTTTAACCGTGATTTATTATTTAACTAAAGTTGAATTGATTTTTGACAATATTTGTCTTTTATAACTTAAATATTAAGTTGGGAAAAGTTCAATTTTATGTCTTGGTGTGTTAATTGTAACTTTAAATTTTCGATTACATCCATTGACCATGCATGAACTTACATAAATGTCGCAATTAAAACCTTTTACTTTATTAACTTGTGCAATTAATACTATGGTATTGGTTCTTCCAATTGTTTGTATATAGGGATTATGCTGGCTAATTAAACATTTTTTTCCGTTTTTATGGCTAGGTTAAAGTATTTTTGTTACATGATATTTGAGTATTCTCTTAGTTAAACTTTGTATGTTTGGGCAGCTTTCTTCCGAAAACTATTAGTTAATCTAGGGATGTTTAAATGACCCTCGAACAATTTGGGCTGTCCAACCCAAACCATAAAGGTTGGATTGGGTTGAACCTTTTTTATTTTTTTGGTTTAGTTTGGTTTGGGTCTCGGGTTGAAAAAAAAAAATTGAGTTGACCTAACCTAACCTAAATTATTGAAATATATATATTAGGGGTGTTCATATAACCTAACAACCCGAACAATCTGGACTATCCAACACATGTAAGGGATGTGTTGGGTTTGTTTTGTTAAGTTTTTTCTATTTTTGTTATGTAGATTGGGTCGTGGGTTGGTTAAAAAAATTTGAGTTGGCTCAACCTAACTCTAATTTTATAATACATATAGATATACCTTTCTCTTGTTCAAAGTTTGATTACTTTGTATTGATTAATTTGTGAATTTTAATATTCTTCTTTTAAAATTGTTATGATATTTGTATTTGTCTAAAGTTTGCAATAAATATCATAGTTATTTAGTATTTAGCATTTGAATTTTATGAGGTTTTAATTTTGTCATGTGTTGTATGTAAATTTATATATTTTTAATTAAAAAAAATAAGTTATAATCCGACAACTCAATCCAATCCGAATTTTAAGGGTTGTGTTGAGTTGGATTCGAGATTTTATTTGGGTCATTTAGGTTGTTTTCGGGTTGGTCCAAAAAATACCCTCAACCCAACCAATCCAACCCATGTACCTCTTAATATATATATATTGTTTTTCTTTTAGTATTGTTATGATGTTTGTCTTTGTATGAAATTTGTAATTGATATCATGGTTATTTGGTATTTAATGTTTAAAATTGATGAGATTTTAGTTATTAGTCATATGTTATATGTTATAGATATATTTAAGTATTTTAAATTAATAAAAAAAATAATAAAAATTATGCGACCCAATCCATCCACTCCAAATTTGAAGGGTTGAGTTGGAGACCCTATTAAAGTCTTTTGGGTAGCCAACTAAGTTGTTTCAAAAAATACATCCAACCCAATTCAACCCATATACGCCCTTAATGTTCTGCTAGCATAAAACATATATTATTAACTAAAAGATCGAGGCTTGAATGCCAACCCTGCATACTCTCGACCAAGTATTAAGTGTTTCTTAGTCTAAAGACTCAATCAAAGTTTTGAGTTTATAAATTGAAATACTGAGGTTAATTAACTCACTAACCTACCTAGAAACAATTATGTGAGGAATGTTAAGAGCAAACTTTCAGATTGAAAAGCATTGGCTGCAATTGAAATCATAAGTCACTGAATTCTCCCTCTTATTCGTTCTCACGCCGACTTCCATTAATGGCAATCGCAGGAGTTACATAGAAATGGAGAAGGAGCTGAAGATCTTCGTTTATGAAGAAGGAGAGCCTCCCCTGTTTCACAATGGCCCCTGCAAGAGCATTTACTCAACTGAAGGCAACTTCATCCACGCCATCGAAATGGACTCCCGGTTTCGGACCAAAGATCCCGAAAAGGCCCATGTCTTCTTCCTTCCTCTTAGTGTTGCCATGCTCGTTCGGTTCGTCTATGTTCATGACTCTCATGACTTCACTCCAATACGACACACAGTCGTTGATTACATCAATGTCATTGGAACCAAATATCCGTTCTGGAATCGCACACTTGGTGCAGATCATTTCATGCTCTCCTGCCATGATTGGGTAAGTAGTTCACATTGTTCAAAATTAAACCACTAGATTACACCATTATTTAGTGTTTTGTTCATATCGCTAAATTATCCCTTCAATTTGTGAGCCAGCAAAGCTAAAATATACTAATCAAAATTGACTGTACCAATTTTATGATTATAAACGGGCCTGACCTGATTTTCAGGGTCCGGAAGCATCGAAGTCGGTTCCCCATTTATACAAAAACTCGATTCGAGTGCTCTGCAACGCCAACACTTCCGAAGGCTTCAACCCATCAAAGGACGTATCATTCCCAGAAATCAATCTGCAGACAGGTTTCTTGACCGGATTTCTTGGCGGCCCATCTCCCTCCCGCCGCCCAATTCTGGCCTTCTTCGCCGGTGGGCTTCACGGCCCAATAAGGCCCATTCTAATCCAGCAATGGGAGAATCAAGACCGAGACATTCAAGTCCATCAGTACCTCCCCAAAGGAGTCTCTTACATTGACATGATGAGGAAGAGCAAGTTCTGCCTCTGCCCGAGTGGCTACGAAGTCGCTAGTCCAAGAATTGTGGAAGCCATTTACACCGGGTGCGTTCCTGTCCTGATTTCCGACCACTACGTCCCACCCTTCAGCGATGTGATAAATTGGAAATCTTTCTCTGTGGAAGTCTCGGTCGAGGACATTCCGAACTTGAAGACGATCTTGACGGGAATATCGACCCGGCAGTACTTGAGAATGTATAGGAGAGTGGTGAAAGTTAGGAGACATTTTGAAGTGAACTCACCGCCAAAGAGATTTGATGTGTATCATATGATACTTCATTCTGTGTGGCTTAGAAGACTCAATCTTAGACTGCGTGATCGTTGATTATTTTGGGTGGTAATTAATTGGAATGTGTATAGCTATATATTGGTTTTTTATTTTTATTTTTGTCTTCACATTTTTGTATATTAAAGGATTAATCATTTAATTTGATAAGAAGGAAGGTTGAATTGAATACATGATGACAACAATTGGATGATGATTTTTTTATTACACTTTTTGGTTTTATGAAAACCAAAGCTTGTTATTAAAAAGTTGTACTCTGAATTTATTGATTCTCCTATTTTGGGAAAAGCTTAGGAGTTGGATGGGTGCTCGATTAGGTGTGTTAAAAAAACGTGGGAATTTTGAAATTATTTGCTGAAACAAGATGTTTTCGTTAGATGTTTTCTTTTTAATTAGGATCTCTTAAAAACCTAACAAATATAGGGTTGAAAGAGACATAACCTAATGAAAATATTTGTAAATATAGCACAATGTAACGAAATTGTAGACTATATTGTTAGTAGAATTTAACAGTGATAGACCATATTATTGGTAGGAAAGTCTCTCAAAATAAGACTATTTTGAGATATTTTAAGTGCCTAACATTTGTATATCAATATTTTTTAGAGTGTTTTTCAATTCCATTATTTCTATTTGTATTAAGGTACGGGTGCATCCTGGATTGTGAGAAAAAGAAACTGGTTAGATCCTAGATTAGTAAAAATGATCCAGATTTCTCTTTTAACCTAAGTTAAAAAAAAGTTGCATAGGTTTTGTACTCATCTACAAGAGAATAAAATAATCAAAGAGTCTTAGAGAGGACGTAAACACATTGTCGAACCACTATAATTTATAAATTTAGTGTCTTCTTTTCCCTAATTTTTTTTATTTTTGCACTTAATTTGTTTTCTAATTTTTAGATTGTATGTTAGGATTATTTTGTTGATTTGCATAATTGTGATATACATTACTAACTTGAATTTTTTGCTTGATGTTTTTAAATTAAAATTCAAGTTTAGTTATCATATTTAGACTTTTAAAATTAGAATTGGTAGACAACCCTAATCACCCGCTCTAGTGTTGCTATTATATCTTATAACTATAGGAACTTGAAAGAGCGATAAGATGATTCGTTACTCAAAATACGAATGTTAAACGAAAAATACTAACAAGCACTGTAATAAAAAATTACTAACAACAAGAAAACAAGTAAAGGCACATATGACTTAATAACCCAGTTCAACGATAAATCATCTATGTCTGGTGGGCAATATGTCGAGGAAAGATAATTCACTAATATTAAAGAGTAAAACAATTACAACGTAGTACTTATCTATAATACATCAACTACTACAGTGATTCACGTAGAGCTCACATCACAAGTCATCTAGGCTCCCTCTAGATGTGAAACTCACTCTCAATTGTACTTAGTCTCCCCCTAAGTGTGATAGTATTCGTGTTGAATACTTCAGCTTCCAACAGTATGTGAGGCTTCTCTCCACTTGACTATCTTCCTTGTAGTGAACTCCCTTCACTGACGAATCTTAGGTCCTCTCTAAGATGGAGAAATCCTTCTTGAGAATGAAGTCTTAAGCTCCCCCTGAGACCGAGAATCCATTCTCTTCAGCAATGTTTTAGGCTTCTCCTAAGGCAGAAGTTATCTTCAAATTCTTTAACAATTCAACCAATGGATACGCACAATGGAATAAAGTGAGCAAAGATCAAAACACCATGTTGCATAAATCAGTCACCAAGAATAAAAACACTCTCTCATGATGAACAAATGCGACAACCCTAAATGAAAGTCATTATTCTCCTTATAAAAATCGTAACCAATTAAGGAAAAAAATTCAAAAAGAATTCCTCCTTCAGTCAAAATAAATTGCACCACAAATAAGGAAAATGGCGGGCAATATACAATTGCTGAGATTTTCTAGAATAGGAAAGAAAAAATATTCCCCATATAATTTCCATATTAGGAAAGTAAAATATTCTACATGAATTAGTAATGTCTGAGACCGATGTTAAGATATCATTTGTGACCACGGCAAAAATCACTAGAACTTGCCTTAGAAAAATATAGAGGCAATCAACAAATCTCCAACAAACTCCCCCTTTGGTTGATATTTTTTTAAGGCAGAATATTTAATAACCAATCATCAAACTAAGAGTTGTCAAAAATAAAGTCTAGATAACAACAATAACAACCAAATGAGCAGAAGTCTTTACAACAGAAAGGAAACAAACTAAGTCATTCATTCAACCAAACAAAACCAAAAATAAAAAATCAATCAAATAACCAACACCAAAGCCATCAAAACCAAGAACCACTAACAAGCAAATAACAAACAAATCGAACTCCCTTTCAGATCTCCAACTCCATGTCTCCTTTCTGGCTTAAAAAAAATCAAGCTTGTCTCTGGGAAGAAGAACCTCCACCAGTCTTGATAGTACTCATGACCTAATTCATATAGTTTCTACATAATGGTATTGATTTCTCGAGACTCATTGGATAATAATTGTAGAATATGGTATTGATTTCATGAGACTCATTAGATAACAATTGTAGAATATGGCTGCTAAATGAAGATTCAATTAAAGTTTGGCTTGGGTCATCAAGATGTGGAGCAGTGTTGGTGGTGTCAATGTCGACGTGGTGACTTTGTAGGAATTTGGGATGAATAGTGAATAGACTAGGAGAGAACCATTGAGTTCAGTAGGTGTAATCAAGTCAGGTTTCTAAGAGAATAATGGACTAAAAATATTTATACGATAGACTAAAAATATCTCCCACTTACTCGGACGTCTACACGATTTGTAAAATTCCTCCTACCCTCTACCAAATTCTACAAAGCCCATAATTCCTAGATTCTCACACCGAGAATACCAAGGTAGCCTTCTGGTGATGTCTACTTCTTGCTCGAGGGTCGAGTGTTGTTTGTTCGTGATCGAGGAGATTGCTGAGGCATGATGTTCGTGTTGGTGAACGATCGTGTAGTAAGTTTGAGGGAATGAGAAGAATAGTTCTTCAAGGGTAAGTTCGCTTGAACCTTAGTATTTCCCTTTTATAGCATGCTTGTAATTTACTCCAAAATGCATAACTTGATTGTATATTTGTAAATGTTTTATTCTATCACAATGGGCTTGGAAAGATCTTGCTTCCGCTCATGGGTCTCTTTATTAAGAGTTTTTTCAAGCCATATTCCTTCTTTTTCTATTTCTTCTTTGTCGGCGACAAAAATTTCTCTCGATCTCAAGGTCAATATTGAATTTAGGTTTAGTACATGTACTCATATATTGTTTGTTGCCTAGTCGCACAAGCTATAATACTCCTAAAAATCAAGAGGTTCTTGCAAAAACACAAATTCAAACACTCAATCAATTGTCAAATCCTTGGCAACGACACCAAAAACTTGTTGCGCTGTATGTATGCATCTATCGTGAACTACACTAGAAAGTCTATGCATTGATCTAATTATGCGCTCAGTTGTAGTTAATCATGCGTTTGTCCCAAGTTTTCTTATAGTTCGCCAAGTATAAACTAACTACAAGTTTCTCGGTGTGAATCGAGATTAAATTCAGGGATCTATACTATGAATGTGAGGAAATTATGTGAATGCGGCAAGAACTAAGATAATTATAGGAAAGTAAAAAATCATGAGATTAAATAAGTCTATGCGTTGAAAGTATCTAAACAAGCAAGGAATACTTCAAGTTTCATTCTAAGAAAACTAAGACAGACAATAGCTTTAACGTGTGTAAAATATATGGAAAAGACAGGGTTTAGGGGAAATCAATGTCAAATCCCTAAGTTTAACTTTTAAGGATAATCTTGACTCGTAACATCCGTTCATCGCACACCTCTCAGCGGCCAGCCACACTTGTCATATTTCTATGACGCGTGAATGATGTTGCATTGAGTATAAGATTACTTCTATCTCTATAAACACTTCTTACTTTGCTTAATGAGATCCACAACTACTTACCCTCTCGGGCAGTTAGTCATAGCTACTTAACTCAATGAGTAATCACGGGCAAACATTTAAATAGTCATACACTAAGAGAACAAGGTTAACCTTTAAAGGTTCAACTTAGTTCATAGTATTAACTGTTAGCTTTAGGGCTTCAATCAAACCAAGTATTTTGATAATAACAAACTCAGATTTTTTGTACTAATATTTTCAGTGTTTCAGAGTCACTATCTTGTAGAGCTCGAAAAGACGATTCCAATGCAATCTGAATCGCTCAAATCGGAGTTCAAACGAGAAAGTTATAAGCAAAAGAAGATTGGAGAAGAAATCCAACGTGGCAGTGACACGTGGCACCTTGTTGACGTGGCACACAAATAGTCAATATTGATTACGTGGAAGATGATGTGACACTTCAACCAGTCACTTTTTGCTGACGTGGCGATGACGTGTCACATGATGTGGAGGTAACGTGGCGACCGTGGACAAATGAAATAATGACAAGTGGCGATCACCCAACTTCACACGC
>NC_052351.1:31687363-31879356 GCF_009727055.1 Benincasa hispida | reverse complement strand
GTGGCGGTCACCCAACTTCACACGCGGACGCACGCGTGCGCCGTACGTGCCTGCGGTTTCTTCACAGAATGCGGCTCGTGACGCTCAATCTCCTCCCCTATGCGCGTGTCATCCAGCTATTTTCTTATTTTCCTTTAATTTCCTGATCCAATTTTCTCCAAATTCTCACAAATTTCAGCCTTTTCCAATTTGATTTCCTTCCTAAATTTTCATCCTTCAAATCCTTTTTATTTTCCAAATCTCAATAATTCCAATCTTTCAAAATTCCTTTCAAATCCTTTCCTTTTCTATTTTTATTCAATCTCCACCCTTCATTTGCAATTATATCCAATAGCCAAAATTTATTCCCCTCACCTATAAATTCGACTTGATTTTACTCTTCATGCACACACCAAAAGCTATCAAGTCTTAAGCTCTCAAATCTCTCTATCTCAAATTATTGTTCTCCTTGCTCCTAAATTGGCCTGGAGTTTTTTTTGTGAGTTTTTTTTTAGTGCCCAACTTGTGTATTTAGCCTTCAAGAGGTACTATTGTGAGGTTTTCTTTTAATTTTTGGGAATTGTATTAAGGTGTGGGTATGGTTGTGAGAAAAAGAAATTGGTTTGATCCTGTACCAGTAAAAAGGATCTTGGGTTTCTCTTTAGCCTATGAAAAAGAGGGTCGTGTGTCAGTTTGGTCCTCACCTGCAAGAGGATCACTTAGTGAAATACCCAAGAAGGAGTCTTAGAGAGTGGAGTAGACAATTTGCCGAACCACTATAATTTCCGGTGTTTTCTCTTTCTCTCTCTCTTTTATTTCTTGTTTTCAATTTTTTTGCTTCTTGTCTTAGTTATTTTTTTAATCTTTCCAAATTGCATGATTTAATTTTTAGTGTGTTATTTAAATTTATCCTTAATTAAATTGTCTTTAAATTTGAAGTTATCATAGCTTGCATGATTTAAGTTTTGTCTTGCATAAATTTTCTTTAATCAAATTAATGGGTTGACTTTATTGAACATTGTTTGAAGATAAAATTATTTTTTTAAAAATTTGGTAGTCAACCCTATTCACCCCCACTTTAGTGTTGCCTTTAGATCCTACATTAACCTCCCCCTTTACCCGATGAATAGCTACCCATGGTAAATAAGAAAGCAATGGTAATAGAGAAGATGATGAAAGTAGATATGATGATATAGATAGATAGAAATAGAGTAGTTGTTTACAAAATGTATAATCTCTTAAATCAAATGCAATACAACAATAAACAATAGTAAAGAACTAAAGAATATGGCAGTTGTCAACAGTTTCTTGCTTCCAACAGATGTATGTCAAAGCTGCTGGTGATGAGATGGTAGTGTGGAATGGAGAATGCCCTCTCAGACTCTTTACTCTGGTGAAGCTCCGATGATGAATCTTGGTGGAGTTTGGAAATGGAAGTTTTCAGAAAAATGCTCTTTGTTCTCTCTTTGCTTATGGTACAAAGATTGAACCTAAGGGTATTCTCAGGAAAAAATCTCAACTCTTGAACATTTTCTTCATGGGCTTCAAGGCTCTATTTATAGAGCCATACGTTGACAATTATTGGGATTCCCGCTCTATCAATCGTCATCTTCTGACGTGGTAGGTGATAATGTCAACATTGCAATCATGGTCAACATTATGAAATTGTGGTGGAAAATCTGCTGAAACTAGGTCAAGGATCCCAAGGCATGTGATCAAATATTTGTTCATCGGGTGGAAGTTCGGTGCATGCGAACAGCTCCTGCAATCAACTGCAAAATATACACTTGGATGAAATTTAACCCATGATATGTGGTCAGCGAGGATTTTTAGTGTACTTCAGCGCAAGTATAATGTTCAGAATGAATTCTTAGTAAAATCAACACATATTCTACTTATCTACCCTCATTATTATAAATAAAATGCTATAATAACTTGTATTCTATAAGTTATCAATGCATGTTTTATGGGTTGGTTCCTCAATTCTTGATCTCTCTTCTCAATCCACGATTGCTCTCAATTTTCTTTTTACGTGTTTAGAAATCTTTTTACTTCTTGCTCTCAGCCCTTGCTCTCCATCTTTCTCAGAAACTGAAAGAAGAAGAAGAAGGGAAAAAAAAAAGAAAAAAAGAACCTCGATTCCTCTCCAAGTTTTGTTTCTTGCTTTACTAAAATCTTGAAGAAGAATAGTAGAGAAAAATGAATCTTCAAAAAGTTTGCTCTGTGCCTTGAAAAAATTATAGATCGAATAAGAGAAGGAAGAACAAAATGGAGCATGAGTTTGAAGAAGGGAATGAGAATCAAGAAGTGAAACCCATCATGAAAGCATTTTTATCGTTCTAATAATTTCACCTCATGTCATATGTGAGCAAAAGTCCAAAAGAATATGAGTTTTCAAAAGCGGGGTCAGATCTCGTTTGTGTCTTAAAATTTTTGTATGGATAGTAATATCATNCGATATATCGAAGAGAATCTGAGCTAATGACCTCACGTTGTCTCCTTAAGACAATTTTATTCACTCTAGTATCTAAGTTTCTTGAGTAATTGTCTCCCAGGTTAAAACAGATTAACTTTCTTATGGAAGCAACACCTCATCCATAAGATCCAACGAACTATACTTTGTGGAAATAAACCAAACTTCAACGACTTGATAAAAAAAGAGAAAGTTTTAATAGGATAAAAGTGTTATGAAAAAGTTCTAAAAAGCAATATGAAAAAGAGACATATTTATAAACTATATGTGGTCATTCGAATAGTTGTGTCTCTTCTTCAAGTTGGTTATTTTCAAAATGACATATTCATTCATGAAACAATGCAACTCTATAAGAAAGATCACTACCATTTATTCCAAAATCCTCCCTCATAAATGGTAAGTTGATAATTCATGATAAAAGAAAAAAAAACGTTCGTTATTTTCCAATGAAGAATTTGCATCAAGATAAGTAAACAGATTTAACTTTCCCTAGTGAAACATCAATTGAGTTTACTTAGCTAATCAGTGGACTTGATGCCTTGAATTAGTAGCCGTTCTAGAGTAAACTAAGACAATTGAAGTCACACAATTTCTCATTATAACAAAGTTTTTTCTCATAATTGTGTTCATTTTTGTCTTGAACATCGTCTGGTCTCATGAGTGCTTTAGAGAATTCGCCTTAAATTTTCATAGAAGTGACCCCTTCACACTCACATAGGTGATTCCTATAAGGAAAAAAAAAACATCGTATATGCTTTTTTCATAAATAATTATTCAACAACCTATAGAAATCATTAAAAGCATAGTGCTTACCTAAAAACCAAACTTCCACTGTCTTGTCATCCTAGAATGGGTAAGAAAAAAAAAATCAGTGCAGTGCTCACTACGTTAATCCAGAGGTTGGTTTGCCTGTTGAACCTAGATCTTGGAATCTCCAGTTAACTAGATTGAGTTGCCTCTCTAGTTAACTTTTTAAAATTAAAGGTTTTAATCTCTTTCTCTTTGATGAATTTTCAACAAACTCTCTAGTTAGGCCTTTTACAAGCAGATCTGCAATATTATCTTCTGACCTTACAAAGCCAATTGTGATAATTCTACTAGAAAGTAGTTGTCTGATTATATTAAGTCTTCGTCATATGTGTCGAGACTTATTATTATTCAATTAAGAGGTATAGGTTGTATTCACACTTTAGAATACCAAACAAAAATTTTGTAGCCTCACACTTTAGGAATACCATACAAAATTTTGTAGTCAACTCAAATATATCTCAACCCCTTTTTAAATTTTTATCCAATATTCTCAAACTTAGAATATCAATTGGGAATAATCACTTTTCTCAAATACCCACAATGACATAAGATTTTAAGAAGACTTCAAATTTTCCATAATTCACAAGGATTTTTCTATGTTTCCATACTTAAAATTCTATAAACAAAACATAATTTACATTCAAGCGGCAAAACATATTCATTAGATAAGTTTTATCATGGTATTGGAATCAATCATTTTATAGAACATAAATTTTCTAACAAAAAATATCATTGTTATGGTATCTTCTGACTTATATATATTATTTTTTCTCTGATGATTCCCATGGATCTTGGCCAAGTCCACATTATACACATTATATAGTGTGGTATCTAGTTCACTCAAAATGTGGCTTTTGCATAGATATTTTTTATATGCAAGCAACTTTTCTTTGTTGACTTATCCTTTAACATTACAATGGCATTTGATTTTTTTTTTTTTGAAAAAAAAAATTGCCACATTACAAGTTGTAAGAGAGATTGGAATATCCTACACTGTCATCATCTGAAATAAAAAATTTCATTATTTTTCCTCCATGATTTCCTCCAAAATGTGGTACAACAATTTCATATCGTTGATGACATTTATGTGAAACCGATCATCAAATATTTGTAAAACAAAATAAATAACTTTACCAAACAGGCTCTCACGAAATAAAACCAAATAAGGTAACAAATGAACTTGAAACATTATTCATTATGTTCGAAACGTAACGACATGAGAACATTATGGTTGATATTAAAACATATCAATATAACCCAACGAAAAAAAAAACATAAATTGTGCCATACTCATGGCTTAAATCACTATTATCATTCATAAAATGGTACATGCCAAAAAAACAAAAAGAAGAAGAAGAAGAAGAAGAAGAAGAAGAAAATTAAAGCCATTATCTAGCATAAGATCAAATATAATGAAACCAGAAAAGAGTGGGAGAAAATTCCACTGATTACCCAACAAAATTACAACATTATATGTAACCATAAAACATATTAAACAATAATAAACAACAGCACCAAATTATGATATCACCGAAGCATGAGTAAGACATTTTTGTTCCATGCACAAAAAAATTGATGAAAACACACAAAATAGTGTGGAAATCATAAAAGCAAGGAATTGGTCCATGAATAAGTTTGACATTGGGAAAAACTTTAATGTGATGGTAGAAATGCAACTTCGGCCACATAGCCAATAAACATTCCACTAGACATCATCGGGCCTTTAAGTTTTAAATTGAAAAAGTATTAAGAGAAATCGATCCCACGTATTCACACGCGCTGCCCGAGAGCGTGTTGCTACACGAAGATCAAACTGTAGCCACGTGGCTCATGTGTAGACCCCGACATCCCACCGCTATAAGCTTTCATCCACGTGATTTCCTAGTTCACCTTCACCACGTCCTTTCGCTCTTTTGCCCTAGTAGTAGCTAAGTAGACGATGTAACCAAAATAAACAACCAAATATGAAAATCAGGAAAAATAAAACGAAAAATCGGAGGAATATTCTATTGTAGTCTAAAAAAATAATAAATTCAATGAGTCCCACAAGGCAGACGTTGTTGATTTCGGGCTGGTTGTTGTCGTTAACTTTGAGCTCTAAGTTGCTATGGTTCTTCTTGATGTTGTTCGGATTCTCTTGATCCTATGATGGCTCTAGACCACTGTAGGAGCTTCATAGTATAAATAATTATTATGCTCTCCACGATCGCACTCATGTCCATGCATGTATGAAGACAAGGGACCAGTCTCTTAATCATAATATCCTGAACCAACATCATCGGACTAATATAACCAATTTGGCTCTACATCTGCGTCATAATAGGCAATTCTTCCACATTGTGGGGATCTCATCAAACTCATCTTTTTCTACTCGAGCACGTCTCCTACACCTAGGAATTGGTGGAGGAGCAATAGGTATTATCGTGCATATGATGTATCTCCTCTATGTAGCTCTCGTTATTACTACATACAGTAAGAACCTGGTTTGGATCATTTGCAACATCATGAAGGATATTATTGCTCAATCTCTGTAAATTATAAACAATTAGACGATATTTAAAATAAAAATTTAAAATAGTTAGACAATATTTAATTATGTACCAAATGACCCACTGCTGCTCTCAGACGAGTATTATAACGCCTTGTAATATTATTAACCAATTGATGTAATTCTGAGTTGCATCTCTATGGACTTGCCCAATCGAAATTCCCATTGCAATAAACCTTCTACAAAAGCGGCATCGCACGACCAAATGTGCAACTTTTTTTAACCAATCTGCAATTCTCATATCAATATCATGTAGCAGAGGTTCGGTATTGCACTCTGATGGGACATCTTGTTGGAAACCAAATTATCTGATTACCAGAAAGATGTCGCTCACCAATGTGAAAACATGTGAGAGGACTTAGTGTCGCCATATGTCTTGACCATTTGTACAAAAATTGGGCAAAATATCCATGATAGCTTTGTAAGACTCCCCAATAATCTGAGACATAACATATTTTATTAAAAATATTAAAGACAAGTACATAAAAAAAAATATGTACAAAAAATTCGATTGGGTTCAATATTCATGTACCTAATCAGGTTGAAGCAGACCAACATGTATTTATACTGACTTACAACATGTGTAGTTGACCTAGTTACACAAAATTGGTCTCTCCACCTATATTATTAAATTAATATTTCAATTTTCAAATTAAGTATATCAGACTTATAAAAGCATTTGTTAAATTAAATTGGAATAACATACCGAGAATCGTAGGCTCGTCCAACTAATTGATGATCATTGACATATCGAAGCTATGGAGCCATTATTGGAAATTGTTCCCAAGCCCATAATTATATAAGTATTAGAGACCCAATGATTTCACGAACGTTAAGTTTTGTTGCTTTGCATATTTGTCTATACAGCCATGCCAAACACACTCCACCCCAAGAATATCGTCTCGCTTCATATAGGTTGGCTAACAACAGTAGGAACATCAAGTGCATGAAGTGACTTGATTTTTCAGAAAACAGACTTCCACTCATCATATATAGTATATATGCTCGTGTATATTTCATGACAGCTTCCTTGTCTGCTTCATCATCAAGTCCTGGAAATGTATCCCTAACCATGTTAAACTTAATCTTGATCCTCTAATTATTAATAGGTGGGGTCACATTGAGTAGCATTTGACAAATATCAAGCCAATCATCATACATTACTTCGGTAACAAGCTCGCTGTCAATAGGCAACCCAAACAATACTTCTATGTCCTGTAAGGTAATAGTGCACTCTTCAGTAGGCACATGAAACGTATTCGTCTCTGGCCTCCATCTCTCAACCAGTGCAGAGATGAGATGTCAATCTAACTGAATAAGACCCAATCTGGCCACTCCATAAAATTTTAATGTACAAAGTAGTGGCAGTATTCTATGGTGGAGTGGTGTAGTTCGATGAATAACCGCCTCTCGACATCTATAGTATATCTCGCCTATAGTACGATCTTGCCATACAACTAACAATCAATGAATAGATTGATCGTATAAAATATCAAGATCAATAAGTCCCGGGTTTCATTATTTAAAAGAAAATTTTTATTTATATTTCGAGTAAAACATACAAATAAATTAGAACTTAAACAATAAATTATAATGAAAATATTAATTACACAATAAAAAAGGCGTTAATTACATAATAAAAATATTAATTGCAGCATAAAAATATTGACAATAAAAATCCCTAACTATTTAGTGTCTGTCTTTATAACAAATGATATTTTCTCCAATTGTGACCTAACTGATTACAAAATCCACACCATACTTAAGGTTATATCCAGTCCATCTCGTTATTGTACCATGAACTCCTTGGTCTACTAGGTTTCCTCAACAACGATGGATCAATATGTAAGACTGGCATATTAGGATGTAGAATCCAATAATCTTTGTGCGGGAGGTTGAAATTGAGGAGAGTAACATGCAACGTATGTTGACAATTTATAGTAGTCTTCAATGAAATATTCGTAGTTCATGTTAAATCATGAGCAACTGTCATAAAATGTGAGTATGGGATGTCAAACACTTGCCACTTGTTGCATGAGTACTGCTCGAACCCATTTAGATGTGAACAGCATCGCGATTGAAAACATTAGGTTCATTGCTTGTTCATTAAGAATAGGGAATGGCATAAAACTTACTGATCCTAATGGTGTTAGATTAGAATGTCTGTATACTATTTCTAACTGATTTTCTCTCATATATACACACGTGATATCCGATGAATTGTTAAAAAACAAGTCCACTATTCACATTTATGCTAAAACCCCCCACATATACTAACAAAATAACTTTTTTTAAAAAAAAGAAAAAACTAATGTTAAATGTAACATCCCGAATTTTAGGAAAATTTAAGTTAATTATCTAAAATTATTGAGTTTAAATTTTCTTTCTATTTGAAAAATTGGGATTAAATTGAAATAATTGAAAAAAAACTTTTATTAGTTAAATTGAATTTAATTGATTAGATATTCGAATTGATTATTTTGAAAATATTGAATTTTGCTTCCCTTTGATTTTGGATTTTAGGGCCAACTTAAAAAAAATTAAAGAGATAATTAATTTCATGTGGTTTAATTGATTTAAATATTTGGAAGGATTTAATTTGTATCAAATTGATGGATCTTATGCCTTTAATTTTGGTTTTTGAAGCCCAAATTAAAATAATTTAAAAAGTTAATTGATTTCTAAATTTAATAGAATCTTTGGAGATTTTGGAGATATTTTGATAAAATATTTTATTTATCTTTTCAAAATTTGAAAAAAAAAATAAAAGAATTGAGATTTTTTTTCGAAATCAAATGAGAGTGGAAGTGGTAAAAAATTGGAGAGAAAGCAATTCAGTTTTTCAGCAGACAGCTTCCACAAAATTGTCAATTGCCAGAGTTTGAACCGTTGGATCGTGCTCAAATTTGGTTCGAGAAATATGGAGTTTCATTTTGAACAGTTGGTTCGTTGTTTAGAGCTCTGGTATGTTCGTAATTGCTGCTGAATAAAATTTGTAAAACTAGAAATTCCTTCTCTCCCACCCTTGCAAACCCTCCTCATGCAAGACCCTCACTACCAGCCGCTAGCCTAAACAATTTATGTTGTCCGACAGCAACACCTGCTGCCTATCTATGGTAGCCACAAGTCGACACGCCATCAGCTGCCACTGCCCGATCTTTGCCGAAATCTTGAGAAAAATCTTAGATTCAAGATTTGAAAGTTTTGAGGCATTAACCATCAAGCTAGAGACCATTTTTCGTTTTGCATAAAATTGGTAAACATCAGTAAGTTTTGGGTAAGTTATTGGTTGGTTATTCTTTTGGATTGAGAGTAATAGTGGAAAATTAAGTTATTGATTTTGAAATTTAATTCTTGATCAGATTGGCTAATTGAATCAAGTTTTGGAATTTGTCTTGGACCAAGCCACAACTTTAGGTTGATTCAAGTGTGCTAAATAAGTTCTAAGGAGATTTTGTTTTGCGTTTTTTATCAAGTTGAGGTAAGTGGTACTAATATCGGTGCATTTGTGCCAGGCGACCTAGTTTAGAATTATAAAGTTAACTAATGGACTCGTGAAGCATGATTTTGTCATTATGTTTTACTTGTTGCCTGTCAGTTATAAGTATTATGAGCATGTTCGAATTTCTAATCAATACTGATATTATGTATGTGATGCATGAATAGACCAGTAAAGCGGTTTATTATCTCGCCTTGACGCATGTTATTATCATGTTTGAAGGTGTGCCTAAGGGCCGCTAGATATGCGTGAACCGACAAGTTTACATTCATGTTATTATCATGTTTGACGGTGTGCCTACAAGCCGTTAGACATGCGTGAGCCGACAGGTTTACGTTTATGTTACTTTTATTTTCATGTTTCATGTTTTGACGGCGAGCCTACGGGCCGCTAGACATGCGTGAACCGACAGGTTTACATTCATGTTATTATCATGTTTGACGGTGTGCCTACGGGCTGCTAGACATGTGTGAGTCGATGGGTTCACATTCATGTTATTATCATGTTTGACGGTGTGCCTACGGGTCGTTAGACATGCGTGAGTCGATGGGTTCACGTTCATGTTATTATTATGTTTGACGGTGTGCCTACGGGCCGCTAGACATGTATTTCAAGGCAAGATAGTACGTCTTTTGGTTTTCCTTTCATCATAAAAAATCGATGTAGCTGTATAAGCCATGACCTATTTTTATTTGCTCGTGGATGCATACCCTGATCCCGGTAATGGGATCACTTACTGAGTATTTTATACTCAACCTTTTTTAATTTATGTTTTTCAGGTAATGATAGGAATGGACCGACGGGTGACGAGAGGGACCTGTGATTGTGCCATATGGGACATGTAAATCGGTTACGCTTAGTTTATGTTTTCAAGCTATTTAAAAGTTTTGATTTGAAACTCAATGTTGGTCAAAATTTTATTTGTTTAAGTTTTTTTTTCTTTATTATTTTAAGAGCCCCGAACAAAGGTTTTACTTATTTGTTATTTATTTTGGAAAACTGTCTTTATTTTTTAATGAAAATAATTCAACACTAATTTAAGATTTTTCATCCTAAATTTTGATTTTCTGTTGGGCTGCGAAGAGAGAAAAAGGAAGACAAGAATTTTCTAGCTGTCCACCCCATCAAAGTACGTTGGAATGTCTTGTCAGATCTTTTCGTTACTAAAAATATTAAAAATCGCCCCAAACTATGATAATAATTATAATTACATCTCTCAAATTTTCAATTATAAAATTAAAGACTTCAAATTTGTATTGGTATAAAAATTGAACCTTCAAATTTATTATAATTGTAGAAATCAAAATCTCAAATGATAAAAATTGAACCTTCAATAATCTTCTACAATTATGCAAGTTCATAGACTTCACCCCAAAACTAAAGTTTAAGATGTCAATGTTGACTAAAATGACAAATTTTCAATTTTACGAATATATTGATAAAATAGGAACGCCAATGGATATTTAAAAAAGAATTATAAAAATGAAAAGTTAAAAAAAAAATATTTGACTTAATAAATAGATATTTTATACTTGTTAAACAATTTAACGTTAATGAAAATATAGATCACAATTAATGTCAATGTCGAAACCCTTAAAATGTGAAAAATAAATTTTATATATACCATACCTAAGACTAATATAAATTACCCACATTTTTTACTCCCTAATTATTGCTGTCCCCTATCTTCATAAAATATATATATTATTTTTCTCACGTGACCATTGTACCAAGGAGGAAAAGGATAATGTACTTTATTTAGTTGTCAATGTGGAAAGATAGAGATGATAGTAATTTTTTTTTCTTTTTCTTTACCTTTTTTTAACTTAGTCAACTATCGTACCCTCCTTTTCTCAATGCTTGTCGTCCCAATTTAGCTTTAGTTATTTATTCATATATTTACAAATATATATATATCAATTAAAATACTTTCATCCTAAATTTTGGGTCGAGTTTCTATTTGATTTTTAGGTTTTCAAATGTTACACATTTGATTCTCAAGTTTTGTGTTTTGTTCAGTTTAATCCTAAATTTCAAAATCTTACAATTTTACTCTTGATATTTGATTTTTGTTTCAATTTGGTCCTTAGACTCCATGATTTTATATTTTGTAACCTAAATTTTCATTAAATGCATACTTTTAATCATTGACGTCAATTTTTATCAATTGATTAAAAATAATAATGAAGTAAAATTTTAAATTTAATTTTTAAAAGTTTTAAAAATATTGAAAGTTAATTTATTTTAATTCTTTTAATGAATTTTAATTTATTAACATAAATTAACCCTAAAGACATAAGTGGGTATTTAATGAATAATCGCGGTAAAAAGTGTAAATCTTGAAACATATGAACCAAATTGAAGTAAAATTCAAATGTCAATGGTAAAATTGTAATATTTTGAAATCTAGGAAGCAAATTGAAACCAAACTCAAAACTTAAAGACTAAATATGTGACATTTTAAAATCTAGAAATTAAATAGAGATTAGACTCAAAACCTTGAGACCAAAAGGATATTTTATTATTATTTTTATTTCATTCTATTTTAAATAAGTTAGAGTCACCTAATGAAAATATCCTTCTTCAAAAAATTCCATCAAAATAGAAAGAAAATAAAATAAAAAAAAATTAGGGTTTAAATTGATATAATTATTAATGTGAGGTTTTAATTCGTCCAATATTTTGGACTCTAAATTAAAATTTGTCGTTCTTCTCTTCTTTTTTTTCTTTCTAATATTTATTTATTTTTCCATTTCCAAAATAGACAAAAGATAAACATGAGGGAGACTAAAAAGAGAATAATTTGAAAAGAAAAAACATGATAATAAATTACATAAATATGGCAACTTGATAACATAAATTTCAAAAGTTAGAGTTTACTTATAATATTCTCAAAACACAGACACAATATAACTTAGAGTAACATTAAAGCAAAATAATGATTTCTAAAGTCCCAAATGAATGGTTGATATTTTAGAAAAGAAAACCAAATCAAATCACAATTCTCTTGTAGGTCATAGTCAATTTTTGTCCTCCACAAGAAAATGACATCACTTCAAATCTCAAAGGAAATTTAAACTTGATGACCATACTTCAGCCCTTATTGATTGTCTAAATTTCAATACTATCAAATATTCTTGTGTCACATCCTAAACATACATATCCATATATCATATCTCTACGTCAAATATATAGATAAAGACACTAATAACTATATCAAATATGGAGAGTTCGAGTTTTCTTATGATTCTTGAATTTAAAAAAAATAAAAAATAAAATAAAAAGGGCTCACAGTTAAGCTAATTTTTATTTGTATTTTGTAATCCCCTTTTTGGTACAAATAAAGCAAGTTTAGTTATGAATATATAAGTAGAGTATAGAATAAAAGTAAATGTATGGTTTTTACTTGTTCATGAGCTACGAAATTTTTAGATAGTCCGAAATTAAAAGCATGTTTGGATTGACTAGAGAAATTGTTATTATTAAAAGAAAATCATTTTTATTAAAACTCTTTTGATAAAAATTGTTTAAAATACATTTCGAAAGTGTTTTAAAACCTATTTTTCGGTGGTTGTCAAATATTTCAATTTTTTCTAAAATGACTTATTTTCAAAATTAAACACTTAAAAGTTAAACCAAACAATCCCTAAAAGCTTTTTCTTTTTATTGATATAAATTTCTCTTTCAGGGTGTGTTTGAAATATATTTTCAAGTGTTTGATTTTTTTTTAAAAAAAAAAAAATGAAAGAAATTTGAATGTTTGGTAACTACACAAAATAGTTTTCAAGCGTATTTTATTCTGTTTTTATAAAAAATGTTTAAATAAAAACGAGTCTTTTGAAAAACACATTTTTTTCAAATCAATCCAAATATATCCTTAAAATATTTTAGTCATAATTAAAGCAAGTATCCTTTTTATTTTGTTAAATTTTTTTGTTTTAGTTTCCACACTTCGTGGTATTAATTTTTGGTTGACATAGTAACAGTTTCATTGACATACATTTCATCACTTCTAAAGATTTGAAGTCTATTTTGAGACATGAATCGACATCTTTATTATATTATAAAAAATTCATGAAAATATAAAAATAAATGACAAAATGTCATTGATGTGAATATAATATAAATAATAGTTATTGTTTTAAAAATATAATACAATATATTTATTAAATTAAATATTTTTTTGATTTTTTGTTTTTAGTTTTTTTTTTTTTTTTTTTTTAAATATTCATCGACAACGTTTTAAACCTTGTTTCATACTTATTTTAGTATTTAGGCTAATTTTCCAAGCGTTTTAATTTTTGTTCTTAAACATTGAATCAATAATTTTAGCCCTTCCTAGTTTGTGATCTTTGGTATATTATTCGACAAAAATATGACATGATATACATTTTTTTGTGCTTGTTAATTATTTGGCTTGGCTGTGTGGACAAATGTCTGAAGTAATGTCTATTATTCTAGTAGGGTAACAGTTCAAATTTCCAAACAAATTTGCACATTTTTTAAATGATTAATGAAAAATAGATAAATAACAAAGGGAAAAATACAAATACTATGCAATGTTTAGGATTTTGGGGGGAAAAAGAAAAGGTAAGTTTTGAATAGTTAAGATATTGTCGGACAACCATTCAATTATTATTATTTTTTATTATTTTTTGAAAATTATGTTTGTTTGAATACAAATTCTTAGTATGCTTTCCACGTTTCTAAAGCATACATTTAAATTCTAAACGAAATCAAAATTTTAAAAACCATGTTAGATCTCATTTGATATTATTTGTTTATTTATTTTAAGAAATTAAACCTATAAATATTACTTTCATCAATAAGTTTCTAACTTTTATTATTCATTTCTTATGGTTGTTTTAAAAATTAAAACTAAAAGGACAACTTATTTTTGTTTTAGAATTTGACTAAAAATTTAAGTGCTTCTATACCAAATGTGAAAGCTATAATTGAAATCTTGATAAAAAAAAAAAAAAACATAAATTTTAAAAACTAAAAACGAAATCATTATCAAAAGTGACTTTAATTTATAGAAAATATGGTTTGATTTTCTAAAACATGTTTAAAAAATTAAAAGTAATTAAAGAAAAAAGGGTAAAATATTACATTAAATAGCATTTTAAAGGATAATAATCAAGTATATAGAAAAACTTTTAAAGAATTATAAATATAGCAAAATTTATTCTAATAGACTCCTACTGATATAGTCTATCACTGATAGACCATCATTGATAGATCCCTACTAGCGATATGGTCTATCACCAGTAGATTTAGATTTTGCTATATTGATAAACTTTTTTACACTATGATATATTTACAAATACTTTGAGTCTGGTTGCTATATTTATAATCGAAAAAAATTATATCTGAGAAATAATGTTTGTAAGATTAATTTTTAAAAATAATAAAATTGAAAAAAAAAAAAAAAAAAAACCATAATGAAAGTTGGATAATGATTATCCAACAACATTAATTTTGAGAAAGCTAAAAGGGAAGAGTTAAAATGTTGGAATTTTAATATTTCAAACAATAAAGCAAATTCTATTTCAAGNATATTTCAAACAATAAAGCAAATTCTATTTCAAGAAAAGTCTAAGATGTTTGATTTTATAAAAGAAATGCGAAGGATTCCATATTTAATGCTACACTCCCAACAGTTTATTCATTTTTCCCAATTGGAAATAAGCGTGTGGCTCTTAGCTTTTTTTCCTTTTAAAAAAAATTAAATTAAATTGCGATGTTAACAAAGGAATTTAATTACCTTATTTTCTCTTCTCTTCTCTTCTTTTCCCTTTTTAGACACTTTTCTTTTCTCTCTTTTTCTAATAAATGCAAGTTTCATAACCATGAGTTCTATTATTATTATTATTATTATTATTACTACTACTATTATTATTATTCATCTACGTTCAAATATGAATGATGTGAATTTTCTATATAAAATATATTAGACGTTTGACTCATCAAATTTTAGGGTTAAAACATGACCCAACAGATAGTAATATAGGATAAAATCCATTTTTAGTCCTGAATTTTACACCGAGCAATATATTTTTAAATTTTTTATTTTCTCGTTTTGAAGATTTCTGTAGTAAGGAGTCAGATCGAATTATTAGATTATCATCATCTTCAACAGTATTTTGAGATATATCAAAAATATATTTTAAAAATAAAAATTATAATATATTCAATGGTAGACCATGAAAATATGAGTCTTAAAATAGCCATTTGCAACTACTATGTTTTATTTATAATTTCATGTTTTAAAAATTAAAAATATTTAAATATTAATAACTTGATATATATATTAGGAGCTCCAACCTCAACTTTGCGGTTGATAATATATGTTCAATAGGAGAATTTGAATTTAATAATTAATTTTATATAAAAGAAACAATTGTTTAAATGGTATATATTTATATATTCTAAAAGAATTTGTTTAGATAATAAATATCCAACCATACCGAAAATTCATACAACATAATTCAACCTAAGCTAAATATATTAGATTGAATCATTTCCAAAGGCTCATGCATTATTGGGAAATCTTATTAAACCCATCCTTTTCTCAATTAAAAATATTTGTATGTTAAAGTATTATACACATTTAATTCAATGTTGATTTTATTTTATTTGTTAATATACCGTTCTTGTCTACTTATATAATTATTTTATTTATTAAAGAAATAAAAAATTTCGGTCAAGATAGATATAAGGGAGGTCATCAAGAAACTTTGATAAACTAATAATGAAGGCTTTGATTAATTCCAAAAATCTTTCTAATTTTTATTTTGTGGAAGAACAATTATATTACTATAATGTGAAGTTTTTGTTTTTTGCTTTTTTTTTATAGAAAAATTAAATTAGGTATTGTTAGGTTAAAATAATTTATTTTATAAGATGAATGTAGGTAAATAATTTGGTTTTTGTTTATTTTTTCAATTACAAAACAAAAAGTGGAATTTAACCTACCAATTTTTTCGAGGAAATGCCTAGCTTTTTTTTTTTTCGCCTAAGAAAAACTATTAACTTGCTATATTCACGTTATTAAGAGATTTTTCAAAATTAGGGATTTTATAATTATTTATTTTATGTTATTAAGGGATTAGTATTATATATTTATATTTATTTTATGAATATTTTTTGACAAGAATGTAGCTCAACTGGCATAATACTTGTATTATCGATCTCGAGATTTGATGTTCGATTTTTCACCTCACACTTTGATTACAATACCTTATATATATATATATATAAAGCATTTGTTGTACCGAAAAAAAAAAAAATTATGCATAAAGAAAAAACAAAAAATAATAATTTTCCCTCATTAATGTCAATAAAAATTGGGACCATACTAATTGTATTGATTTTGATAACGCACAAAAACGGAAACATTTATGAATATTTATCTATCATGATTTAAAATAACATAAAAATAAACCAAAATTAGTTTTTCCCTATTTATGTAAATAAAAATTGTGACCATATTAATTGGATTAGTTGACTAATTTAGAAATTGAAAATTAAAGTAGATATATTTGTTGTATGAATTGACATTTATTTTTTATATATATATATATAATTAATATGATGTAAATCTGCCGGAACTTCACGCAAACTCAGCCCTCTCCCCATCGAATTTATTTATTCCTTTATTTTTAATTTATATATTTCTCATGAAAATGAGAATATTCTACTTTTTGTGATTTATTTATTTTTTATTTCCAAATTAACGTGGACTTGGAATCTTCAAGGAGCCACACTCCATTTATTTTCCGTGATGCATTTGAGTTTGTTTTTTTTTTTTTATTATTATTATATTTACTGTTTTTTTAATTATTATATTTTACTGTTTGTTTATGTATGATTGGGGGCTTTTCTATTATTATTATTTACATTTTGATTTCAAATTATGAGTAATTGTTCGGTGTTTTTATTGAATTTTTTTAATCAATGACGACGGCTAGGGATAGCTCGATATAAATAATTCGTACAATTTCAAATCAATCTCCCCACACATATATATAATGTGATTTTAATTAACGAATCTTTATTTTTCTATGAAATTTTTATGGATACAAAAAATATCAAACTATTTATAAAAATAGTAAAAAAAAAAACTAATAAATATTGATAAACTTTTATTAACGTCTATAAGTGATAAACTTATATAAATTTCTATCACCGAAAGACAATGGACTTCTATTAGTTACTGTCAGTCTCTATAAAAATAATATTAAAATTTTATTATTCTATGTAAATAATTTTTCTTATTTTTCTATTTTTGATTTTTTTTTATATGGGTTATTTCTACATATTTAAAATTCTGACACTTTAATTACATTTGGTTCCTACCAATTAATTTTTTATGTGTGTTTCTATAATCTAATAAATTATTATATTTTCATTTCTTTCTAAGATTGGTTTGTTTTAGAAATGATTTTGCATTTTGCCATTTATGTACTCTTGCTTTGAGAGTTGTAATGTACCTTAAAAGTTTAATATCAGTGTTTTTTTAATGAATTTAATGACATGTTTTACGATTATCTATGTATCAAGTAGGCTATAAAACATTCGTTGGAATAATGGTATATGATATTTCATGTAGAGTTGCATTAATAATGAATAAACATGTTTTTTTCGTAATTAACTAATTTGAAGAAAAGACGTGACTATTCAAATGGTCACAAATAATCTATAAATATATGTCACTTCTTCAAATTGTACTGAACAACTTTTTCATAAGCATTTTACTCTCCTAAAACTTTTTTTCCTTTTTATAAATATGTACAAGTTCGGTTTATTTCCACAAAGAGTAGTCCGTTAGATCTTGTAGACAGGATGCTACTTCCTTAATAAAGTTAATCTGGAACATAATTACTTAAGAAACTCAAGGAGATAACGTGAAGTCGTTAAGTTCAGATTCTCTTTGACATACTAGATTCTATATTTTCTAATTTTTGGTGATCATACTATCCATATAACAACTCTTTCTATATATAAGTGTGTTTAAAAAATTAGTTTGGTCTCGTACAATTTTTTTTGCATTTTTTCCCTAAAAAATGCATTTTGAATTTTTAACTAAAATTTGAAAACAAAGCATACAAAAATGTGAATAGAAATAGTATTTCTAATCTAACAAGCCTAAGATATTTTAGTACAAGAAACTTAATTTATAAACCACATCTGTTTTTTTTTTTTTTTTTTTTTTTTTTTTTTTTTTTTTTTACGAAAAAATTTGGCCATCAGGGCATGTGTACTAAGAAGATGACTTATATATAGGTTAAATTGTAAAACGAGGCTACCACAAATGTGATTATTTCTTAATAGTTGTTGGATGTGAATTTAAATCTAACCCATTTATTAATAGTTGTTGGATGAGAATTTAAATCTATCCGTGTCTTAATAACGATTAATTATAAATTTGAATCACTTTAATTATTTTCTTTTATATGTTATAAAATTGTTGGCCACATCGTGGCAATACCCTCTAATAATTTTTTTTTGGAAAAAAGAATATCAATATGTACCCTTAAATTTGAACTCTTATCAAATAAAATATTGAACTAATAATTTTATCATTTAAACATTGAACTAATACACTTTGCAAATTTCATTAGAAAAAATATCATGTGAGGTTTATAATTGTTTCAATTAAACTTCTACATTTTCATATGTGAGTCAACTTAGACCCTTTATTAAGATTACATTTGAAAATCGATAATGCATCAATTCATAACATATATATAAACTTCTTCAAATGTTGAATTGACAAAATGGTCAATTGAGATCGATACATTGACAATTTTTAAAGGAAATTTCAATCAAGAGTCCAAATTTATTTGTTTATTAAAATTTAGAGATTTGATTGATAAAATTATAAATTTTATACGATATTTTATACTTACACTTAATAAATTAGAGTTTAAATTGATACCATTATTAGTTGAAAATTTTAATGGATAAAAATCTCCAAAATTTAGGTATAAATTAGTATTTCTTTTCTTTTCTTTTTTTAAAGGATAGACATCCTCAAATAATTGCTTGGTATGTAGAGATATTTACAAATTAAAAAAGAAGGACAAAAATGACAAAAAATGCGTAATTTATAAATAAATAAATAAATGTTGGGTCATGAAACGTAATAGTCCCAACTTAAAAAAAAAAAAAAAAAAGTTTTGTTACAAGAAACGCAGGAGATTGGTAACAACCAATTGTTATACGCCACGTATCTCCTAAATTTGCTATGTAATTGAATCGCCTCGTTGGAATTTGAATATTCTCTATTTATTTTGTTTCAAAAAAAGAATATACAAATATTCTCTATTTATTTGAACCACAGCCACCATTCACGATTCCGTAAAAATCCTAAAACCACGGCCGCCGGAGACCAACCACGGCGGAGTTTTCTTTTTTCCTCTTCTTTTTCTTTCTCCGCCATGGCCACTTCTGGGTTTCTTCTTTACCTTCTTTCTGCCTCTTCCATAGCCGTTCTCTCTGTTCTCTACCTCTCTAACCCTTCTTCTTCTTCCTCCTCCTCCTCCTCCTCCTCCGCCCTCTCCGCTTATCTCTCCACGGACAAAACATGGCCGGTCCGTTCTTCCCTCTACCCTTTTCCCTTTTCCTCAATGTGCTTGTTCTTAATTTTTTTCATCTGGGTTTCCTTTTTTTCTTTTCCTGGTTGTGAAGGATTTGGAGCTGAGTTGGAGACTTGTAGCGGCGACGGTGATCGGATTTCTCGGCTCCGCTTGCGGAACCGTTGGAGGAGTCGGCGGCGGCGGCATTTTTGTTCCTATGCTTACTTTGATTATTGGGTTCGACACGAAATCTGCTGCTGCCATTTCCAAATGTATTGCCTGCCCTTACTATATTTCTTAAATCCGAATCCCCCAGATTTGAATGGAAGAAAAATCTTGAAACGGGGTGTGTTTGTTTTGTTGTAGGTATGATAATGGGAGCTTCTACATCATCGGTTTGGTACAACTTAAGAGTGGCGCATCCGACGAAGGATGTGCCGATTATAGATCATGATTTAGCGTTGTTGTTTCAGCCTATGTTGATGCTTGGAATCACCGTTGGTGTTTCCCTTAGCGTCGTTTTCCCCTACTGGCTCATCACTGTTCTTATCATTATTCTCTTCATTGGTCAGCCATTTTCTTTCATTCCTTTTAATTTCCAACTCTCCAAATTTATGCATATTTATATGGGGTTCTCATTTTGATGGTTTGATTCAGGGACTTCCTCCAGGTCTTTCTTCAAGGGAATTGAGATGTGGAAAGAAGAAACTATTCTCAAGGTCTTCTGATTGCTTTCTCTATGTTCTTCTAATTGATTTCTCTTATCCCAATGTTTGGAAATCATAATTTACTTTTTGTTCGTTTTCTCCTTTTCCCCAGAAAGAATTTGCCAAACAATGTGAGACTGTCGTGAACTCTCGTGGCGAATGTAAGTAAAATAGTGAAATTTGTTTGATAATTATTTTGTTTTCTTCTGGCTTCATCACTAATGGGTTGGATTCGAATCCTTTGAATTCTTAGCTAAACCAGCAAAAGGAATAGGATAAAAGGAAAAGGAAGGGAAGATGGAGCTAGCTAAGAATTAAATTGTTCATGTTTTGTGTTTTTGGTGGTTTTGCAGTATTGATTGATGTAGAGTATGACCCACTGATTCCCAAAGAACAGAAAACTGCACTGGTGGGGCTCAAACACCAATAATTTCTTTGATTTCATTCATTCACTGTCGATACAAAATAGAAGTTAAAACAGAATGTTATGTTATTTTGACCGAATAATTTGTTTCAGGAATTAATGTGCTTCAATCTTAAGTGGAAAAGGACCTCCATTTTATTAATTGTTTGGATTTCTTTCCTCACACTTCAAGTTATAAAGGTCTCGATTTATCTCTCTCTATCGTCCTTTCTTTCAATTTCAAAGTTAATTTTTTTTTTATGTATATGGTTGATCGAACAATAATGCAGAATGATGTGCCAGTTTGTAGCAATTGGTATTGGATCATCTTCTCTTTACAAGTATGTATAATTTAAAACTTTAATCAATACACCATTTGTTATTTGATTATTTCAATACTCTTCTTCAGATTATATTAATGTTTAGAACACTGATTTCACTATAATGCAAATTAATGATTGGGAGAATAGTCAAATCTTAATTTGGAATGAAAGATTCAGAATCTTTTACTAATTCTCTATGACCTTTTTTTTTGCTGATTCTACTAAATTCATGATGGGTCCTACGTCAAATTGGGAATCGAATTCCTAATTTTGGGGTGAGATTTTCCTAATAAAAGCTCAAAGAATCTTACCATGATACCTAGATTTGTGCACCCCGCTTTTTAAGGTTTTATTTGATAACATTTTTAGTTTTAGTTTTCTGGTTTTTGGGGATTTTGCTTAATTACTGATGTTTTTCTCTTTTTCTATTCTTACTTTGATAAACGAACGGTTTGATAACATTTAGATAGTTAAATATGTTTTTTTTTTTTTTTTTTTTTTTTTTAAATGTGTTTTGAAAAACTAAGTCATCGATTTTTTACCATTTCATTTTTACATTTTGAAAATTAAGTTTACAAAGACTATTTTCATTTATTGATTTCTTTGTTTTATAGTATATCTTTAAGAGTGTTTTCAAAATCCAAACCAAATTTCAAAAACTTATGCCCCATTTAGTAACTATTATGTTTTTTATTTTTTAGTTTTTGAAAAGTAAACCTTTCTCTTAATTTCTTATAATAATTTGAATCTTAGTATAAGACTTGAATTCTTAGCTAAATTTCAAAAACAAAAATAAGTTTTTAGAGACTACATTTTTTAGTTTTCAAAATTTGACTTAGTTTTTTTTTTAATCATAGGTAAAAAATAGATAACAAACAAAAAATTTATAAATGGAATTGGTGTTTGTAGACTTAATTTCAATAACCAAAAATTAAAAACCAAATGGTTACCAAGCGAGACCTAAATATTTTTTTTTTGGGTTAAATTCAAATGTTTACTCAAGAAAAATAAAAATCATGTTAAGGAAATTATAAATAACAAACATAATTTTCAAAAACGAAAATCTAAATAGTTATCAAATAGGACCTTAGTTTTCAAGATTTGACTTGGATTTTGAAAATATTTGTAAGTGGTAGATAATAAAACAGAAAAAAACTCATAAGTAAATATAGTATTTATAAGTTGAATTTTCAAAAACAAAAAACCAGTTAATAAAGGGTCATAATTTTCAATTTTTTTGTTTCTTAAAATGTGTAAGATTTCAAAATCTTTTATTAATTGAAAAAAAAAAGTGTAGACAACAAAACATTAAAAATAGTATCTGATTCCAATGGATATCATTAACTAAACTGTATTTTTGTTGGTATGAACTGTATTAGTTCCCCATAGCAATTGCAGTGTTTGGGTATGAAGCGAGAAAGCTATACAAAGAGCACAAGAAGAGGATGGAGACAGGGAACTTAGAACAAATTTGTGAGGCTTCAATAGGATGGACTGGCACACACCTTGCCTTCTGTGCACTTTGTGGCATTGTTGGAGGCACTGTTGGAGGTCTTTTGGGTTCTGGTGGTGGCTTTGTTTTAGGCCCTTTGCTTTTGGAGATCGGTGTTGTCCCTCAAGTTGCTAGTGCCACAGCAACTTTCGTTATGATGTTCTCCTCTTCCTTATCTGTTGTTGAGTTCTACTTGCTCAACAGGTTTCCCATTCCATATGGTGGGTTCCCTTTTCTACTCTTAACATTCCCCAATCTCATTCAAATTCTATCAGATGATCCATAACTTCTTCTCTCTGAATCTGCTTGCAGCTCTGTACCTTACATCCGTGTCCGTTCTTGCTGGATTCTGGGGACAATTCTTTGTTAGAAAAATGATCACCATTCTAAGGAGAGCCTCACTCATTGTGTTTATCCTCTCTGGTGTCATCTTTGCTAGTGCCATCACTATGGGTATGCATTTTCATTTAACCAAACATTTTGACTAAATTGCGAGGAACTAACTTGCAGGTTTGGTTCATTTCAGGCATTGTAGGAGTAACGAAAAGTATAACGATGATACAGAACCATGAGTTCATGGGGTTCTTAGATTTCTGCAGCAGTGGGTGAATGAGAGGTTTGATCACACAGGCAGAGAACTGTAAAAAAGAATGAAGATTAGTGCAGAAAATACAGTCTGAATTTGTTTATGGCTTTGCTTGTGGATGTGAAGCAGAAGAATTGGCCAACGCCTTGTTGTCCAATACAATCCCATGTTTGTTTTTTAAGAAAAATAATAAGGTGATTGATGACTGTTAGCTCCTCGCTGACAGCATCATTGTACCATCAAAGTTATTTTAAATGTCTCAAAATTGTTTTGTTGTGTCGTGGTTGGCTGTTCTGTTAGCACCTCGCTGACAGCATCATCTGTAAATTTAACTCTCTATTGTCAGTAAATGTCATTGTTAGTGTGTTCAATATTCTCCTGCTTCCTTTTTATATTATTATTATTACTACTATCATCATCAACCATCGTTTAATTACTCTTACCACATCAACCAAAAGAAACTGTAAAGTTAATTATCTACTGTCACATCAACATTATAATAGTAAAAGAATCAATAAAAGAATGTCATGGTTGATAACGAAACAGCCAGCGAAACTTTGGAGACTAGAAATGACTTCATCCTTATCAGATTTAACTTGTTATTCCATAATAACTTATGTTTTTAAATCTTATAATCACTTTTTCCTTTCCTTAACTTGGATATATATATTATATGAACGAAATCAATATACAAACCAATAAATCACATTGTACTGGAAAGCATGCTGACCCCACGCTAGACCATCTGAATACAAGGAATATCTTTTTTTTTTTAAATGGTAAAAAAGAAATTGAAAATTATTTTTGAACTGTAGGAATACCAAACCCAGTAAACCACCCATCTGGATTCCACACTAGCCAGACCGCTATATCATTCAGCTTCATTAAAATAAACTTCATGTTCCACCACATTCCCAGCCCAAGCCTTGTGTTCATACTTGTAATCACAAGTTTCTCACTCAGAGTTGTTGGAGCTTCTGTTTCACCACTGTTAAAGTAAGCCATTGCTTCACTCGGCTCTTTTGATCACTTTCCTCAGTAGAATCCCAACCACCATTGATAAATCCACACAAGAAAGATGGGGAGGAGCAGAGACCAACTTCAGGAATTGCTTTGGCTGGTCTTGAACTTGGACTCCTGCGAATCATTAGCTTGTTCAGAATCTGAACTAATGGCAATTTTTCTCATTCCAACCTCCATTGCCTCCATATCTTCCTTCCCCTTCTTCTCCTCAGACGCCGAGGGATTCAGGGATGGTTCCAATAACCGAGGCCCAGCATTCATCCATGGATGAAGAAGGCATTGGCCTGCAGAGGGTCGGTTTTCTGGAACAAAATCAAGAATTGGTACTAGAAATTCCGCCATTTGATTTGCATCTTGTTCATTGAAATCATACTTCTCCATCAGAACTTTGTTTAGTGGCCAGAAACGTAACCTTCGGATGTGCCTCAAATTTCCATATCGATTGAAGAAATCTCGAGAATAGCGACCACCGAAAGCAATCTGAAAATGATGGACAGCACAAAAGTGTGTGGTTATACTAGCAGATAGTTTTTAAAAGGCTTCAGGAATAACTGATTACCTTGCGTGGCATCATTCCAAGAAGTTCCATCATCAAAGCTAAGTGGTCCTGCAGCACAAGAATATATTCTTTTTAAACCTTGAAACTTAGGCAGGTATCTACAACTCATTAATAGGAAAGCAACTTAAGAAAAGTCTAAACCAATGTAAATACACTGTTTCAGCGATGAACAGCACATACAAACATAGAAAGTGACTATGACAGCACAGAGAATCAGGATCACACTCACACCATTGGTTAAATTACCTTTCTAATAATGATTAAGAATAAAAAAAAAGATTCAAAACAAATCTTCTTACACATTCCAAAACAGGAGAATGAAATATTGTCTTTTATGACGTAGCTTTTTAAGCACATAATTCAAGAATGAAACATTGCAAAAGAAAAATCTAGCTAACGAGAACAGATCAAGATTGAAATGTATGCTAAGGCTAAGTATGGCAATGTGGAAGTTTCAGGAAGAGGCAGGATCTCATGCTTTCATATTAAGACTGGTATGTTTTACTATATCACTAAATTCTATCACGAAGAAGAAACAAATGTGTAAACAAATTGCAGTCACAAGCTCAAAGAAGAAAGTCTGTCCTAATAGTTTTCGAATGTGTCCAAACCTCATCTCTGTCGAAGTTGTCACCACTGTGAGGATCAAAAAGAACATCACCAGTTGCAAGCTCGAAACAAATACATGCAAAGGACCAAAGATCTGCTGATGTAGAATATTTCGATCCAAGGATAACTTCTGGGCACCTATACTGTCTAGTCTGAATGTCATTTGTAAACTGTTTGTATGTCCAACATGCATTTCCAAAGTCAACCAACTTGCAATTCAGATCCACCGAAGCAATTAATATCTTCTTTCTCAATCGACTCCCTTTCTTGGAAACTTGATTTTCTTCCCCACTGCCTTTTCCTCCATCTGCATCAGATGATCTGTTTGTATTGAAAGAACTAGATTGCCTTTCCTCAGTTGCACCTGCGCTTGACTTTGCATTTGGAGATGATTCAACAGTATAAGATGTTTCTGGATTAGCCTCAGCCTCCGCAGTCATTTCCTTCTCCACACACCCCTGAGCAGCTTGCTTTGCCTTTCTTCGAATGTTTCTCTTATGATGTTTAGTCAAATCTCCATTTGAAAATTTGATGTCCTTTGAAATCCCAGACTCAAATGTAGCCTTGTCCTTGTTAGTTGGAAGAATGAGTGGGATACCAGATTTTCTAGGATCCTTTGATGGGTCAATCATAGATAGTAACAAAATATTTTCAGGCTTCAAATCAGTATGTATAATAGAGAGCTGTTTATGCAAGTAATCCAAGCCAATCAATATATGAAAACATATCTCCTTAACCATATGAATTGGTAATCCACGGTAGTCAGTATACTTGATTAGTGTCAACAGATTATCCCCCAAATACTCAAAAATCATACAGACATGCTGCCCATTAGGTCCTGAGTGCTTGAAATGATCCAAAAGCTTCACCACACATTTTTTATCATCGGGGTCTCCCTCTGCAATCTGTTTCAAGATTGTAATCTCATCCATGGCTGCCTCAGTGTAGTGCTGAGCACTCTTCTGTACTTTGAGAGCTACATATCGCTGAACATCATAAAATCAGTTTAAATACATAAAGCAACGCCCCCCAAAAATCATCTTCTACTTTCTACTTGCAAACAAGGCAAAAAAAAAAAAAAAAAAACCAAAAAGAACATCCTAAAGGGCTAGAATCAACTACCACCACAGTTTCTTAAGCAAGGCAGGTAATAGAAAAAAAAGAAGAACAGGGAGATCGGAAAATATGAAGAAGCAAAGAAAAATGAGAGATTAATAAACTATAGGTTATATTATATGTGATATAACATCTGTCTCTTATACACATCTAGATGTGTATAAGAGACAGGCACCACATATCTACCATTCTTGAAAGTGTCGCCAATTCGAACGGCGTGGTACCCTCCACGCCGGTAATCTTCACTGCCCTCGTCCTCAGACGTGTAATCGCTGCTGTCGGTGTGATCTTGTTCGTGGTTCTTAGTGTCCATGGCTGTCCTGGCCTGCCATGCGAGTTCAGGGTCAACCAAGGCCCAAAGAGTTCCGATTTTTAGTCGGAAATTTCAGGCGATTAAAAAATTGAAGGGGGTATTGGACCAAAGTCGAAGAATGAAAATGGGATTTTCCGAAGCGGAGAAAGAAGAGAAGATGGAGATGGGAATTATTGAAGAGTTCTCACTTTTGATTACCGAGAAGATGGGGACTGAGGAGCTCCTTTTCTTGTTGCTCGCTCTTTGTCAAATTTGTATTATTTTTATAAAATAAAAAAATTAAATAAATAATTTATATATTTATATTTATATGCGGGAGGAATTCACAGCCTGGATAAATGTGATTGAATTTCTATAATTGCATTTCAAGTATTTATTTGCTCAAATATATATAAAGTATTTATTTGCTCAAATATATATAAACATTCCTTTTGGGTTTAATTACAACTTACAAGTTACAAGTACCTAAATTTTTTATTTTGTCTTATAAGTTTGGTTGCTTGCATCAACACTAACTCAATTGACATAAATTTGTACTATCGATTTCATACTTTAAAATTTGATTCTCTCCATCACATACTTTTAGATGATGATAATGATGATGATACATGTCAAAATTGTAAAATTTGAAAAATTAGAAAAAGTTAATTAAACAAATTGGAACTGGTTTTGATTCGAGTTAAACGATTTGATTGGGTAGTTTTGGTTTTCAAATGAACAAAATTGAATGTACTTTTTGTTGGTTTTGAGTTTTTTCATACTAAGCGATTGTTTCGAAATCAACAATTAAAGAACACAGTAAACATAGAAAGAATAGAAAATCAACATAGAGATTACATGGTTCACTAATAGTGTGTTAGCTACGTTCTAGATAACTATTTTATTAGAGATAATGTTACAAAATCCAGAATAATTAGCACTTCTAGGTTTAGAGAGTTTATATAGCGCATTTCTCTAAACCTTATATAAAAAAGGAAAGGAATTAAATAATTAAATATATGTCTCCCATACTTGGTCATTTGAAATGTCATAAAATAGATTTAAGGCATTCCAACAGTTGTAATTATCAATAACGTTTATATTATAAAAGCAAAATATATATTGAATAAGTTCAACGATCAATTGTAGCCCATTTTAGCGCTAATCCAATAGTTAATTTTAGCCCCAACACTCTCGAGCATGCTTGGTTTAAAACCAAATAATGAATTGCTAAACTAAAATTGTATTTGGCTTACGTTTTCAAGTGTTTATTTTTTAAAAAAAAAAAAAAAAAAAAAAACGTCATTTTGGAAGAAGTTTGAGTGTTTGGCAACCACTCAAAATAGTTTTTCAAGTGCATTTTAATCAGTTTTTTTTATCAAAAGTGTTTAAACGAAAATAAGTTTTTTGAAAAACATTTTTTCTAAGTCAATCCAAACGGGCCCTAAATTGATTACTATACGAGTCAATTAACGCTACTATAAAATTGGGCTTTAATATCAGTTTAAAACTAACATTATAGAAGTACAATGTTGGTTGAAAACCGACATTCAAGATCATATTATAAAAGGTCTTTAATATCAATTGACTTCAATTTCATAAATTGTTTTTGAATATTGAATTAATTATAAATTAATTAAATGAAAAGTTAAGAGAAAATGATTTTTTTCACAAAATTAGAAGAAGCATGGTGTCTTCTTCAAATTTAAACACCTTTCCCACTCTCTTTTTAATAATGAAGGTAGCATTCAACTTCAAATTGGTGGGCTGCATGTATAAGTTGTATAAAATCACTTCAATTCTTGAATTGAAGATGATAATAAAAACTGAATTCTTCAAAAACTGTTGCAGAAACTTTTTTTTTTTTTTTTTTTGTAAGAAACCCTCATCTTCTCTTCTTCATTTCACTTCAATCTTGAGTTCCACCACTCAAATTCAAAGTTAAAAATAGTAGAGAAGATCTCTTAATGGTTCACCAAAGATCTGGAACTGAGAATTCTAAGGAACGACTTGAAATTGGAGGATTCTTCAAAGGTTTGTCTTCTACAAACCCTATTTGTTGAAAAACCCATTTTACATGCTTTTAAGTGTAATTAGAGTACTCGTTGATTCTGATTGCATACTTCTACGTTTCATCAAATATTACCCTTAGTGAAGAGTAATAGAAAAACTAGTGACCCAAATACAATATTAGTTTAATTCAATTTCTTGGCTTAAGTAATTTGGATTAAAAACAATTACTAAAACACCATAAGAATATAACGAGAGATCCTCATGCCTAATGGACATGGCTTGTCAAAATTCAAAAGGATATTACTCTTATAAACAATCTAGGTGAACCATACTCTAATATATCATGTGAATAACAATGAAAACATAAAAACAATATCAGAACTTTCTCATCAACATATAAATTTTGCAAGAATTTCTAGTACAAACACACAATTACTACCATAATCATAACTCATTAACTAAATTTTGCAAGAATCTAATGAAAAGAGAGGTGAAAATCCAACCCAAATGCAAAATTGTTGACCAAAAACTTTGTAGCACTAATATATTCAATTTAAGGGTCTGAAAGTTACCTCAAAGATTAAAATTTGAGTTATAGCCTGCCAAAAATGAAGTGGTGTCCATCCAAAATTTAAAATAAATAATGAAATGATTGTCAAATATTAATGATATAAAAGGCTATGACAGCCTTAATAAAATACCCAAATATAAAACTAGCAACACTTCATGTGATAGGGTTGCACAGAGAGAAAAATAGCTAAACAATTCATGCCAACCACACTCATTAGCACACAAGACATCATAGAATCAGAAAAAAAAAAAAAAAATGAATAGAAGAACTTGAGTGAATCCTAACTCTCGAAAATAATAAACGGTCCTTTATCTCTAAAGTTGTGTACAATCAATCAATGAGATATCAAATATCATATGGCACACGGCTAGATAACATATAGAAGAAGCATGTATTATTTTTGTAAGAGAGAAAAAGAGTTAGTTATTCGTATGCATATAATTTTCCAGTAGAGAAGTCTATAGTATTAACAAACTAACAAGAACAAGAACAAGAAAAATATTGATATTATAAGCCTGCACGTAGTGGTTGAAGCCATCATAGCAATATCGAATCAGAACAAGCAAATCCCCAAAAATCCTTCTACCAAATCTGCACAACATTCATCCAACAACTGAACAAGACAGAGAAACAATACAAAAACCCACTAAGAATACACACAGAGAGAGAAATGTAGGGTTTTGGGTTTTGTTTCTTTTATTTTTTTTTTTGTCCAATTCAACTTCCATTTACCTGAACAGATCTACTGACGGCGACGAGATATCTGGCGAGCTTGAATCTGTAGACTTACAGATCTCCACAGCGAGCTCGAATCTGCTGACTGATGGAACTGCACGGCAAAGAATCTGCTGACTATGGTGACGAACTATTCTACTGAATCTGCTGATTGAACTGCATGATGACGGCGACTAAGACAGATTTGGGGCCTTAAAGACTGCTGAATTTGGTGGAGAGAGCTGCACAACCGATGGAGCTGCTGACCTACGGAGTTGCACGACCGACGAATATTCACGATGACAACGGTGGACGACAGCGGCGGTGAGAGGGTTCTTGGGGAGAAGAAATTATGTGAGAAATGAGAGAGAAGAAAGTTTTTTTTACTAAAGGAAAAAGAATAAATGGGTAGGTACAACGGTAGTTTTAAACTGATATTATAGCCTCATCTTTAATATCAGTCTAAAACCAACATTAAAGATTCGTCTTTTTTAAGACATTGTACATTCGATTTAATTTTTTTTACCGACATTAAAGGTCAAATTTCTTATATCGTGACCAATGGGTTAAATTGGTATACTCCTAATAATAAGGTCTTAGACTTTTTATTTTTGTGTCCAATAGATCTCCCGGTGGCTAAAATGGTTTAAATCAGTTTTTTATTTTTTATTTTTTTATTTTTTCAAAATTATATTTAAAAGTGTAAAACTTAATATTAAATTAATCGTGAGCAATTAAAAGCATAATTTTTTAATGATTTTAAAAATGACAAAAGAGATCTGGGCCATTTTAAAGTCACTCCTAATCATGTATGCATTAAGTCTTCTAACCTTTAATTTTATTCCTAACAAGTCGTGAATTTTCAAATTTTGTGTTTGATAGGTTTTTTTTTTTTTTTTTTTTTTTTTTTTTTTTTTTTAATTGACAAAAGATCTAGACCCAAAATTGAAAGAAGTTATTTTATACATAAAATTTAATATTAATTGATATATAAAAAGAACAAATTAGAGCTATAAAATATAAAAATATAAAGTTTAAAAATTTATTAGACAATTAAGTTGAAGATATATTATTAAAGTTGAACCTCTTTTTACATAAGTTTTAAAAGACCATTTTGAAATTTAACTCGTTTTCTTTCGAATTTCTAGTATAGTCTGATACTATTTTCTTCACGAATTCAACTAAAATGATTTTATATTTTGAAGAATTGAGTACAATGATTTTGATAATTGTATATTCTAGATGGCCGATTAGACGAATCGACAATTTTAATGCCAATTCTTTTAATGAATTTTTTTCTAAACAGCTTTGGAAAGCTTTTGAAAAGTTAAGTTCGTTCTTAAGACCAGAATCTGATCTTGAAAAATTATTCATGATCTTATTCTTATTAAGTCTAATTTGGTCATGATAGGCGTCCATTCTGATTTTTGGTGTGTTTTGTGCATGAAGCATATTGAATATCTGGTTAGAATTGGTGTCTTAAATTTCTCTTTATTTTCGTAGTTTGTAAACTTTGTAAACAAATTGTTTTCAATAATATAATTGTTATTTTATGTGCACTTAAGCATGTATGTGGCGACATACAAGTGGATCATGTTTAAGTAATAACCTAAACGGTCTGTAGTAGATAGATAAAACTGAAAACTTTATCTTGGTGATACTATGTATACAGTCCGCTTTATAGTTGTTACAAGTGTTGTAAAGTGCTACAAATGATCTAATCTAGATTATTCACATAGAGACATGTGTGAGCGGGAGTATCCTATACAAAGAATTTGTATAAGACCGGACCACGAAATGAATAGTCTCTCTTTATAATATCATTGCTAGAAGAGGCTTACATTTCATCAGGATGATCATAGGTGACTTGACCTGAATCCTGAGTGAGTTCGAACTCCTACCTATGAAGGTGGTCTTTTGATTTGTATGAGTGAAAGTGATCAGTTTCGCCAACTCAATATGCCTACCGTTTTGGGATTCATCTAATTGGGGAGTTGGGAACTTATCTATACAAGAAGGAATTCACTTCTTCCCTATCGTTAGGGCAAGTAGAGAAATTACTCCCTTAAAGGCTGATTTTGGGGCTTGAACAATGTGGCGTCACACCCTTTTCCTGATTAGAGAGGGGTTCAGTTATAATTGGACTATAACTAATTGTTTATTAGAGAGATCAATGATACTTAAGGAGTTAGATGTAACTACAGGGGAAAAACGGTAATTTTAGTTTGTCTTTACTTACAAGCAATTTGTGAAGGATCAACGTACCGTTGATTGGTTATATTCAATGAACACATAAATATATTTGTAGTGTGAAGAGTGCAGTTGTTGATTTTTAGTGGAGTGACCGACACTTAATGAAATCTGATTAATTTAATTAAAGAGTTTAAGTAATTAATCAAGTACCATTGGAGCTTCAATCTATAGGACCATAAGGTCTCCTTGTTAGCTCAAGTAGAATTAATGAGAATCGAATTAATTTTGGATTAATTTGAATTGTTTAAATTAATTAAAGGGAATTAATTATGTAAGATATAATTAATATAATGTATAGGATACATTATAATATAAAGTTTTGATTGGAGAAATAAATATTTAAATATGATTTAAATATTAATTATATGAATATGATTCATATAAAAGATATAGGTCAAAACTAATATGAATGTGATTCATATCAATTCTATAAATTATATGAGAGATTAATAAACTATAGGTTATATTATATGTGAAATAATATAAATTATAGGTTATATGTTATATGTGATGTAACATATAGTTTTATTAATATATAATAAGGTTAGTTATTATATATTTTATTTTTATTTAAAGTTCAAAATTTTATTTATTTAATTTTATTATTATTATTTTTATAATGGGGGGTTATTTGAGTTTAGAGTTTAGGGTTTAATTTTGATTTTGATAACTTCCCCCCATTAATCTCTCAACAAATGGAAACATGAAGGGGTTCACATTGAATAGATTTTTAGAGATCATCTTCTTCCTCCTGGTTAATCTCTCTGATAAAAAGTTTTATGAGATTTTCTCTGGTGTGAATTCTCTCACAACTTTACTCCTTTCGCTCGAAAATTAACCAAAGCGAGCCCACAACTCTGCTTCGGCTCTCGTTCTTGAGAATAATGAGGAAGCTCCGTGGTGGTGTTCGGTTGCTATGTTTGTGAAATCGAATAAAGAGTCTGTTTTATTGGAGATATTGCAGTAGATCGAAGAGGAAGCAAGAAGACTTGTATCTACCCGGATAAGTTCTCGCATTTCCTCAATTTCTATGTTTTACTGTGTATTGCATGCTAGTAGTTTAATTGTTTATCATTTAATTTTCATCCTCTGGTTTTGTAGTTTTGTAAAATGAAATGGAGACACGATTGCTATTATCGCTTCCGCTTCAAATTTCAAAACTCTCAATTGGTATCATAGTACCAATTGAGTCCCTTTAATTTCATTTTTGGACATTAAAATCAGAGTTCAACGTGGGTGCATTAGGTCTACATAATGAATGTATATTTTGTGGTTTGCAATATTGATGTTTCGAATTGGCATATTAGATTGTTTACTGCTTTAAATAGCTCCATTTGTAAGGGCCAGTTGCATTTTTTGGGCGTTTAATATTGTAATTGAAGGAACCATTGAAGATCCTTGAGCGGAAGTATGGGATCATACCAAATACCTAAAATTTACAGAACATAAATTTTACAGCAAAAACATACAGATTATGCATTTAAAAGAAAATTGCAGCATGCTTTAAAATAAAGATTACAAAAAAGAAAAAAGGTATAAGAAACCTTACCATTGAAGAACTCTTCTTCACGAGATTCCTTATCTGAATCTTGCCACAGACAATCTCGAACCCTCTAACCGTCAATGAGGACACCACCATGAATGTTACCTCTGTATTCTCTAGGTGAGAATCCAAAAGTTTTTTGGGCTCTAACTATTTTGGAAGAGAGAGATTTTTTTTAGAGAAATGAGAAGAAGTAATTCAGATTATTTTAGAACATTTCTGTGTATCACTTCTTGTGAAACCATAACAGGAAGAAGAAAAACCCTTCTCTTCTACCCCATGCTTTAGAGAGAAAAGAGGAGGAGGGAGTTACTCTCTCCCAAAATGATTTTTAAAAAAAATAAAATAAAATAAAAAATAAAATAACACATAACCTATAGTTTCTATACTGTATCAAATACAATATAACCTAGAGTTCTATTCTCTCACCAATGACGTTTAATATAAATCTCATTTATATTAAATTTAATTAAGTGAATCAAGTTCATATAATTAATATTTGAATCATATTCAAATATTTATTTCCTCTTAAATAAACTTTATATTATAATGTATCAAAATACAATATAATAATTAGATTATATATAATAGATTAAATTAATTATATCACATATAATTAATTCCCTCAATTAATTTGAGCGATTCAAATTAATCCAAAAATTGATTCTCATTAATTTCCGTTGAGCTACAGAAGAGACCCCATGGACCTGTTGTTGGGGTTGATGCCCTAAAGCTTTGTGTCCTGTAGTTTGTAAACAGATCGTATGAATGCTTGTGTTGTATAATATATGATATTTACTTCACATCTTATTTTTTGCTCAGTTGCTTGTATTATTTGCTTTACCACAAACTAATAAACATAAATCCCTGGTTATCTATATATGACTCAAGCTAAAGGAAATCGGAAGCGAGATTTCCATGAGTAGCAGAATAAAACTATTCCAAATTACAATCATGAATAAACATATGTTTACAGTCGACTTCAAACAAGTGGTTATACAATTCAAATGCAGAAATTACAGCATGAACAACAAATGAACAAAAGAGACAAACTCTACGAACAATGGCAGAAGTGTCTCCACGCTCCGTTGCGCACAAATGCTCGAATAACAGCAACCTCGAATGCCCGATCTACACGATCGCAACACCGCAACGAATATAGCACGAACACTTCACGCTCATCCTTAACGATCTCCTCGGTCACGAACTCCTCTGCAACACGAATGACCTCATAGCACCACAAACGGCCTCTAGAAAACCTCGACGGTGTCGAGTTGAGCCTGACACCACCAACAAGGCTACCTTGGTATTCTCAATGTGAGAATCCAGAGGGTGGGCTCTGTTCGAACTTGGTATGAGACTGACAAGGGATGAAACACTGATCGCGTACACGACTGGGTAAGTGGGAGATGGCAGAGACCTATCGTATAGGTTGATGCCCAATCATTTAGATAAAGCTAAGCGATCATCTAGCAAAAGTTATGCGATCGTTTAGCTCGGTTTATCGCCTACAGACTCTACACTATCGTTTACCTTGGGCCAGCGATCGTCTAGCAAAACTATGCGATCGTTTAGTAAATACTGCACGATCGTTTAGCTCGCCCAGCCGTCATTTAGTAAATCTGGATTTACTTCACGACTTCGTGAGTTTCTTTTGTGCGAGAGAAAACTCAAAACTTTTTCAATCTTTTGTAAAAACTTCATTTTAAAATAGGAAAACCATTTTTCTTTTAAACTTACGGTTACCATGATTCAATAACCACCCACTACTTTGGTTATTTTAAAAGAAAAAGAATTAATTATCCAATAATTAATATTATTATAAACATAAATGATAACCAACTTATCATACTATATTTATAACCTATAGTTTTAATATTTCATCTCATGAAACATATAAACTATAATTTTTTTTCTATTCCATGGTACTTAATGTAAATCTTATTTACATCAATCCTCCAAGATGTATCTCATACATCATATCGACTATATCATGTATAATCAAAATACCTTTTGTCAATTTGAACATTTCAAATCAACACCAAGAACTGATCCTCAACTGAATCCATTGAGCCACCAAGGGGACATCAGGGACCTGTAACTCGAAGCTCCAACGGTACGTGAATAATTGACTAAACTCTTTAGTCACGGGATCCACCATCCATTAACTGCCACTGCTAGGCACTCCACTAAAGACCGACAGCCGAACTCTCCTTACCACAAATATATTATGTGTCCATCTTAACTAATGAGCAGTGCGACAACCCTTCACAGATCGCTCGTAAGTACAGTTGGGCCAATAACCATTATGCCTCTATAGTTACATTTATTATGACTTAGTCTTCTCTTCCAAAGAGAAGTTATGGCCACTATGTTCAAGCCCCGGAATCAGCTCTTAAAGGAGCAATCTCTCTACTTATCCCTACTTCGGGAAAAAAGTGAATTCCATCTTGTGGATTGAGTTCCCAGTTCCCAGATCAGACAAGTCCCTAAAAAGGTAGGCATGTTGAGTTGGCAATCTGGCCACTCTCACCCATACTAATCAAAGGACCGCCCTCAAAGGCAAGAGTTCCCAAACACTCAAGATTGAGGTCGTGTCATCTATGGTCGTTTAGATGAGATGCAAGTCTCTAGTATCAACGACGTTATATACAGAGTCCAATCATCTAGTGGTCCAGGTCTTATACAAACTCTATGTATAGGACACCTCCACACCATGTCTCCACATGAATGGTCAGGATCTACCATCTATAGTAGTTTACAGCACTTGCAAACTTCTACAAAATGGGCCGTATCCGTAGTGTCACCAGGATCAGGTATCCCACTTTAATCCTTATACTACAGACCTATTTAGGTTATCACTTAAGGCATGATCCACTTGTATATCACATATACATGCTTAAGTTCACATAAGATAACCAAGGAGCCTTGTTTATTGGATATGAGTAAATGCCAGAATTAAATAACACTTATTTTATTCATTGAACAATGTGTATCTTTACAAAACAACGAGAATTCGAGAGAATTAGGACACCAATCCCAACAATCTCCCACTTGTCCTGATGACTCGGGAGACTAATGTACAATACAATATAAAAATGTACAATATACAATAAACTAGGGCATACCCCAGTATCATCTCCCACTTGCCTTAGACAAGATGTCGCATGTCCCGCAGACCCAGACTTTCCAGGTGACCCTCGAACACTTTAGCCATGAGGGTTTTTGTAAAGAGATCAGCAACGTTGTATCCTGTAAGGATCAGATCCTTATCTCCATATACAAGCATGTAGTCCCTCGTTCTCTGAAGATACTTGAGGATCGTCTTGACCGCCATCCAATGATCAAATCCTGGATTGGACTGATACCGACTGACAATTCCTACTTCATAGAAAATGTCGGGTTTAGTACACAACATTGCATACATCAAGCTTTCTACAGCAGAAGCATAGGGAATCCGTCTCATCCCCTGAACCTCTTGAGGTGTCTTAGGACATTGATCCTTAAACAGAACGATTCTATGCCGGAAGGGTAATGAACCCTCTTGGAATCCTGCATCATGTACTTGATCGATATTTGATCAATTTACGATGCCTGAGATAGGGCTAACCATTTATTCTTGTGATCTCGAATAATCTGGATCCCGAGAACATACTGTGCCTTACTCAAATCTTTTATTTGAAATTGGGTAGCTAGCCAACTCTTAATGTCAGTCAGATACCCTACATCATTCCTAATGAGTAGGATATCATCCATATACAGTACTAGGAAAGCTACCGAGCTGTTGATGATCTTCTTGTAAACACAAGGCTCATCAACGTTCTGGTCAAAGCCAAACGACTTGACAACAGTGTTAGATCTGATGTTCCAAGATCTAGATGCTTGTTTCAGCCCATAATTGGATCCATTAAGCTTGCAAACTCTTTGCTCTTGATCTGGAACTATGAACCCCTCTGGTTGAGTCATATAGATGGTCTTCTAAAGATTACTATTAAGAAAGGCAGTCTTGACGTCCATTTTCCATATTTCATAATCATAACATGTGGCTATGGTCAGGAGAATCCTAATAGACTTGAGCATGACAACAAGCGAGAAAGTTTCGTCATAGTTAACTCCTTCAACCTGGGTATAACCCTTTGCCACGAGTCTAGCCTTCACCTTTCCATCTACACCTCTTTTTCTCTTAAGGATCCACTTATACCCAATAGGTCTTACCCCATCAGGTGGATCAACAAGCTCCCAGACGTTATTGAAGTTCATAGACTCCATTTTCTGGTTCATGACTTTAACCCATTCATCTTTGTCAATGTCCTCCATTGCTTTCTTAAAATACAACGGATACTCGACCCCATCATTCGTAATGAAGTTTTGGGCTTAAATCAAACCCATGTAGCGATCCGGTGGGTTCATAACCCTCCCACTACGTCAAGGCAGTCTCAACTCTTGAGCTGGTTGACTAGACGTCCCGACCTCAACAACTCTTGTTGATCTGTCGGCCTGTTCAACAACTCTTGTTGAACCCTCAGCAGTCTCAATCTCACTTGAGATCTCATGTAAAATGGGCTTACTTAATAGCTTATGATCCTTCATGTGATCTTCTTCCAAGAAGATAGCATTAGTGGAAACAAACACTTTGTTCTCACTTGGATCATAGAAGTATCCTCCTCTCGTTTCCTTGGGGTAGCCCACAAAGAGGCAAACCTTCGAACGCGGTTCCAACTTCTTTGGGTTAGTCGCTAGCACATGTGCCGAACAACCCCAAATCCTGAAGTGGCGTAAACTACCTTTACGGTCTCTCCATAAATCAAAAGGTGTTTCAGAAACACTTTTTGAGGGAACGTTGTTCAAGATATAACATGCAGTCTGTACTGCATAACCCCAAAATGAGTTTGGAAGATGAGCATAACTCATCATAGACCAAACCATGTCCAATAAGGTCCTGTTTCTCCTTTCTGATATACCATTCTGCTGAGGTGTACTAGGGGTCGAGAGTTGGGACGCAATCCAATGTTCTATCATATAGTTCTGGAAAGGAGGTCCATCTACTCTCCATCACAATCATATCATAGTGTTTTTATCTTCTTGTCTAACAAGTTTTCAACTTCAGCCTTATACTCCTTGAACATGTCAAGGGCTTCAAATTTACGTTACATTAGGAAGAGATACTCAAACCTTGAGTAATCATCTATAAAATAGATGAAGTATTCATACCCACCTCGAGCTCTAACATTCATCAGACCACAGAAGTCTGAATGTATAAGCTCCCAGGCTTCCTTGGCTCTGTAACCTTTTCCAGTAAAAAGTCGTTTGGTCATCTTGCCTTTGAGGCATGATTCACATACCGGCAAGGAGTTTTCTTTTAAACTCTTTAGGAGTCTAATGTTCACCAACTTCTCAATTCTATCGAGGTTGATGTGACCTAACCTAAGATGCCAAAGATAGGCATTTTCCTTTGGAGAAACTTTTGGTCTTTTAGCTGTTGTTGCCGTACTGAACATTTCAGTGTTAAACAAAGCTTTTATGACTAATAGCCTTAGTACATATAAGTTATTTTCCATTGAACTATAACCAATCTCCATTCCATTTTTGAAAATAAACACTTTATTCTCGGAAAAGAAGACGGTATAGCCTTGTTCAATGAGACAAGAAACCGAGATTAAGTTCCTTTTAATATGAGGAACTACAAAAACGTTATCCAGTAACAGATAACGTTTTTTGTCTACAAATAACTTCAGCCTGCCTACAGCAACAACTGAAACAACCTTACCAGTACCGACTCGAAAAGTCATCTCTCCCTATGACAACGTTTGCTAGGAACTAAATCCTTGGTAAGAGGAACTAACATGATTGGTAACACCTGAATCTAGGATTTAGGCATAATCATCATTCTCTACCAAACACGTCTCCAAGACCAATAAATCACATTTACTGTCTTGTCTCCTCTTTTGAAGAGTAGTGGAACGGAGGTCGTTTGCCACGAAATTCGTTTCACACGATTCTTTCCACTGTAAACAATCAGTCATTTTTAAAAGCTTTAAATGGAAATACTAATGAGTTGCTGAAAAGAAAAACATATTGACCTACATTAGCTTTTAAAAAAAGACCCGTTGTATAACAAAACAACATCCAATAAGGTTTTAGTAAAACTAACATGAACCCCGTGTGACATCTAGTTTCGCAATGATGCTTCAAAGGTTTAGGACAAAAGCCGCCAAAGGAAGGTTAGTTATCCCTCCTCTGAATTGAGAAGTTCTCAACCAGTTATTAATACCAGAACAACTCTTGTTCCTATAACGACAAGTCATCATTGATTTGGTTAAGAGATCATTAACTTACTTAACAATCTCCCGTAAATGTGACCCGCCATTTTAAACCTAGAGGTCCGTCCTAAAAGGACAATCCGAAGGGAAAAATCTGATTAGAGAAAAACCTAAAGCGACCCTATCTATTTCTGAAGTTCACCTTGATATTGACCAATTGCACAAAACTCATCCGAAGGGGGGCGCTCTGAAGGCGACACGAGGGCGTACAGAATGATCTCACAGTCTAAACTAATGACCGAGACCATAGGAAGTGTTGACACACACCCTTCACCCACTTACTATAAATACTCTATCCATCCATCTTGATATTGACTCATGCAAACACCATCCGAAGGGGGATGCATCCTGGGCATCTCGAGGCCAAGCATGAATCTCAAGGTGTGAACATACAGGGAGAAACGTGAGTGGAATCATAGACATATTTGATACGCCTCTTCCTCCCACTGAGTATTTTGTAACCTAGGGTTTAGCTTACTTAGAAAAAACACGGCTAAGGATTTTAACTAAGTGACTTTTAGGTTTTCCCAAGAGTAACATTTACCTTGGATAGTTAAACAACTTTTGATCATCATCCATTAAACTCTTCAACGGAGTCTTTGACCAAAACGTCACATGCTTGTTGAAAATCTATCTAATTCACCTTTCCAGGTAGGTTCCCAGGTAGGGGTGTTACATTCCCAGGTAGGGGTGTTATATTTCCGTCAACTTAAGAACCCCAGCATAGGCAGAATACGCCTTAGACAAAAGGTCCATTATAGATAGGTTTACAACAAATTTAATCTTTTATTTCAACCAATTTAATCCTATTAAACTGATTTTGAAAGATTAATCTAAGTTACTAAACTCTTTAGAACCACATGAACTTAGGTCTATCTCAATCCAATTTTAAAACCCTTTTAAAAACTTGAGTTCACCCTAAGTCTGCATGCAACTTTGAATTATTGATTTTAGGTCTAATTTCCTTTATAACACTTATAAACAGAAACAACCACCACAATGCGAAGCTAACACATGCAAGACATTCATAACGCTTATAAAAAGCCTAAGAGTCATGCTCAATGCATTGTCCATTCATTGCTACTTCTTTTATATATCATTTATACAAAACAACAATGAAAAAAGCAAAACATGCTTCCATTCACCCTTAGACTATAACATTTATAATAAAAGGCTGATGCATGATAATGCTCACTGCATGCAAAATATAACTCTTATATTTCATGATGCATGCGCATGCTTACAGGTAATTTCTTCATGCTCGATTATAACATTTATAATACATGATGCATGAATAATTACACAACCTGAGGTGGGTTTTAACTATATGACAAACACTTTGACATATAAGCACCATACATCACATGTATAAGCAATAAAAGTTGATGAACCGTGTAAAATTGCGTTAAACACAAAAAAGGAAAGCTAACTATTACAAAGTCAAGGAGTCTCCGGTTCAAATAGGTGAACCGGGTCTTGAACCACTCGACAAAGCATTGCTTCTCCAACCATTCATCGTGTACTAAGCACCCCGCGATCGTCTACACGATAAAACAAACACTTCATTCTATCGCTTACCAGCGCTCCCAGAGTTAAAAATTGTTTAGCATTTACTATACGATCGTATAGAAAAATCCAAACAATCGTTTAGTTATTACTATACGATCGTGTGTCTTTACTAAGCGATGAAGCCTGAAGTACACGATCGCTTAGTACGCTCCAGACAATGCCTGCCTTCCACGATCGTTTAAGCGACTACGATGCCACGAAGCACTACCGCCTAAGCGATCGCATAGCTAGCATCTTCGTATCGCATACATGTGATCGCATAGGTAGTAACTAAGCGATGAAGCTTGCTAACAACGTGATCGTCTAGCGCGCGCCTTCTACTAAATGACGAGCATCGCATGCTCCCACTATGATTGTCTACCTCCAGCGCCTATGTGATCGTGCAACCAACGCCACGCGATATAGTAAACGATCTACCTCATCGCTTAGCATTAACTAAACGATCAATTAGAAAATACTACACGATCGTCTAGAAAAAATACTAAACGATTATTTAGTAAAATCCCAACGATCGTTTACCTGAGGCTACACGATTCGACCAACGCTTGGTCTTCTTCTTCGTTGAGAACTACATCGCCATGCACCGAGGCTTCATCACGAACGACTCAACAAACTCAAACTTTTTGAGTTACAGACTCGATTGCTTTGTTAATTTCGTCCAAAAACACAGGGGTCCTTACAATTAACACTTTGTAATACTGAAAGCTTTAACAAAAAGGAAATTTAAACCCGAAACATTCATCAATTTTTTCTACAAATGCAGAAAACAGTTAACCACAAATGCAGAAACCCACCGCGACTGAAAAATGCATTCAATTAAGATCTATAATTTAGAATATCAAAGAACCTGGCTCTGATACCAATTAAAGGAAATCGGAAGCGAGATTTCATGAGCAGCAGAACAAGACTATTCCAAATTACAATCATGAATGAACATATGTTTAAAATTGACTTCAAAAAAGCAGTTATACAATTCAAATGCAGAAATTACAGCATGAACAACAAATGAACAAAAGAGACAAACTTTACGAACAATGGTAGAAGCGTCTCCACGCTCCGTTGCACATGAACGCTCGAACAACAGCAGCCTCGAACACCCCATCTATACAACCGCAACACCACAACGAACCCAGCACGAACACTTCGCGTTCGTCCTCAACAATTTCCTCAGTCATGAACTCCTCCGCAACACAAATGACCTCCAGAAAACCTCAACGATGTCGAGTTGAGTCTAACATAACCAACAAGGCTACATTGGTATTCTCGGTGTGAGAATTCAGAAGGTGGGCTCTGTTCGGACTTGGTACGAGGTAGATGATGACATGTAGAAATGCATGCCATCGTAGTCCTTTTACTTAGAATTATGAAGGTTGATAGACAGAATATGCAACAATCATATTAGGAATTCACGAGAAAAGGAGTTTGCATCGATCAGCATGATGAATCTCAGCTAACCCGTTATTTTGCATTAATTACGTGTTTAATGTTCTATTCTTGTAGCTAATGCAGAAAATGAACACAAATGCGGAAACTGGACCACCGCATAGACGACCGCATGCAGAGAAACTCTCCATCGCAAGGCAAACGCATTGGATCAATGCATGGGTGTTGCGGTGATCAGCCGCATACGTCCATCGCATGGAGATTGTGCTCGTTAGGCGATTACAGTCATCATGTAGAGTTGCTGTATTAAGTGAATGCGGTCGTTGAATGATTGTGGCTATGCAACAACGCAAACTAATGGGATCAATGCAAGGTAGGTGGAATGAATGCATCAACGCATCTACCTCGAGAAAATCCAAAAGATGATGTTGACATTTCACCTACCACGTTGTTGGTGGTAAAGGTTCAGAAAGGATTAACGCGGCGAATGTCAGACTCAAAGTAGTCCAATTAATATTGTCGGCGACCCAAGCTCTATAAATAGAAGCCGATGAGCTGAAATTCAAATCATCCGGGGGAGGATCCTTGTGAACCGGGGACTTTCCCCGTGATTCAGACAAAATGCATGAGAAGACGCTTGAGAGTTCTTCACCTCCTTCATCCATTCCGAGTGATGACCGGAGCCTTCGACCAGTGCTAGATCTCGAGAGAGTTAGCTTCTCCACCCATCTATGGCACCACCGACAGTCTTGACGCACATCTGCTGGAAGCAAAGTTTTGCTTCTAGCCGGTTATTTCTTTTTCCTTTCTTTTCCTATATTATATTGTATGACATTTTGAATTAAGAAATTAATACAATCTGTTTTCAATGCTTTCTCTATTCGTTCGACTCCATCTCCATCTCTTGGCTTCACATCTTTACTTTCATTGCAACACTTAGTGGGATTGCTTGGGTATCACATACTTAGTCATGTGGATTAGGGATATGAAGCATGTAGCAAACTACCGAGAGGTGTGCATTGCGCGAGTGTGTGTGTAACCTTATTTGCTTAGTGTGAAGCTGTGGCAACGCCTGTCTATAGGCTAATGCATTGCTTGTCTATGAGTAAAGTCAGCAACATCCAACTGCCCAAGAGGGTAAGTGGTTGGACGCATTAAGCAATGTATGTATTATTCACTAGAGAAAGGAATAAGCTTAGGTCAGCCAAGTTCATGCGATTACCTTGTTCTATGAGCGCATCATTCATCATTTAGGTATACTTAAGAGAGTAGTTTAAAACCCAAATCTAAGACTCGAGAGAGCGGATTGGAATGCATAGGCAAGAATGGGGATCTTAGAGATAAGCTCTATTTGCGTCACACAGCATATGCACCCTGCAGATTGGATTTGCATACGCCCATGAAGTAAGATAAGAGGTTATGCGGCAGCCACGCTCATGCGGCGAGAGCTAGTGAGCTGGTTATGGAGGTCTAAGCAGGCATAGGCTTCTCAGCAATATCGTAGATACACCACATACGTCCTAAAGTTAGGTTCACGTGTGTGTAGCATGATTGATGGTTTGCGTTGACTAATGTTGTCCTTGCGGTCACTCTTAAGGGTTGCAATGAATTCATCTTCGCATTTTATCTATTTTCCCATACATTTATTTCATGTCAAGGTTTGTCTATCTCTATCTTTCATGCATATTCTTATTGCATTGTCTGTTAGATAGAAGGAGGAGTAGGATTAACTTAGCAACATCCCTTCTATTTTTTTTTATTTAAACCACCGCATGCACATCACCGCAAATATATAGCTACAAGTCCCTGTGTTCGACCTCGGATTACTCGAGAAACTTGCGTTGGAATTATACTTGGTTCCAGCGCAAGAAAACTTATGGTAGGACGCATGGTCATCGCATACATTCATTAACGCATTATCAGTCCAAAGCATGACCATCGACGCATGACTATCAACGCATATCTTGGGAACATGCATCGCATACCGCATCCACGTGATTTTGGTTGTCGAGTAAAATTGACTTCTAATTTTCTGCCACCAATAGACGAAGAAGGAAACACCAATCGCGTACACGACTAGGCAAGTGGGAGATGGTGGAGACCTATCGTATAGGTTGATGCCCAATCATTTAGATAAAGCTAAGCGATTGTCTAGCAAAAGCTATGTGATCACTTAGCTCATTGTTTAGCTCGGTTTGTCGCCTACAGACTCTACACGATCATTTACCTTGGGCCAGCGACGTCTACAAAACTATGCGATCATTTAGTAAATATTGCACGATTGCTTAACTCGCCCAGCCGTCGTTTAGTAAATCCAAATTTACTTGATGACTTCATGAGTTTCTTTTGCGCGGAGAGAAAACTCAAAATTTTTTCAATCTTTTGTAAAAACTGCTTTTTAAAATAGGAAAACCATTTTCCTTTTAAACTCGCGGTTACCATGATTCAATAACCACCACTACTTTGGTTATTTTAAAAGAAAAAGAATTAATTATCTAATAATTAATATTATTATAAACATAAATGATAACCAACTTATCATACTATATTTATTACCTATAGTTTTTATATTTCATCTCATGAAATATATAGACCATAGTTCTTTTTCTATTCTATGGTACTTAATGTAAAACTCATTTAGATTAATCCTCCACTAGATGTATCTCATACATCATACCGATTATATCATGTATAATCAAAATACCTTTTGTCAATTTGGACATTTCAAATCAACACTAAGAACTGATCCTTAACTGAATCCATTGAGCTGCCAAGGGGACCTCATTGACCTGTAGCTCAAAGCTCCAACGGTACGTGAATAACTGACTAAACTCTTTAGTCATGGGATCCATCATTTGTTAACTGCTAGGCACTCCATTAAAGACCGACAGCTAAACTCTCCTTACCATATATATATTATGTGTCCATCTTAACCAATGAGCAGTTCGACAACCCTTCACAGATTGCTCGTAACTACAGCTGGGCCAATAACCGTTATGCCCCTGTAGTTACATTTATCTCTTTAACTGCCACTGATCCCTCTAATGAACATAAGTCATAGTCCTACTATGACTGAGTCTTCTCTTCCAAAGAGAAGTTGTGGCCACTATGTTTAAGCCTCAGCCCTTAAGGGAGCAATCTCTCTACTTATCCCTACTTCGGAAAGAAGTTAATTCCATTTTATGGATTAAGTTCCTAGCTCTGAGTTCAGACAAGTCCCTAAAAAGGTAGGCATGTTGAGTTGGCAATCTGGTCACTCTCACCCATACTAAACAAAGGACTACTCTCAAAGGCAGGAGTTCCCAAAACACTCAGGATTGAGGTAGTGTCACCTATGGTCGTTTAGGTGAAATGCAAGTCTCTAGTATCAACGACGTTATATATAGAGTCTAGTCATCTCGTGGTTCAGGTCTTATACAGACTCTTTGTATAGGACACCCCTGCTCTACATCTCCACATGAATGGTCAAGATCTACCATTTATAGTAGTTTACAGCACTTGTAAACTTCTACAAAGCGGGTCGTATCCGTAGTGTCACCAGGATCGGGTATCCCACCTTAATCCTTATACAACAGACCTATTTAGGTTATCACTTAAGGCATGATCCATTTGTATATCACATATACATACTTAAGTTCACATAAGATAATCAAGGAGCTTTGTTTATTGGATATGAGTAAATGCCATAATTAAATAACACTTATTTTATTCATTGAACAATGTGTATCTTTACAAAACAACGAGACTCTGGGAGAATTAGGACATCAATCCCAACACAAGCATGTATGTGGTGACATACAAGTGGATCATGTCTTGAGTGATAACCAAAATGGTCTGTAGTATATGGATATAGAAGGGAAACCTTATCCTAGTAATGCTACGGATGCGGCATGCTTTGTGGAATGGTCACAAATGTTGTGATTTGTCAAAGATGATCCGATCTTAATCATTCGTGTTGGGGACATGAGAGCAGGGGAGTCCTATACAAAGAGTTTGTACAAGACCTGACCACGAAGTTTTAACGTCTCGTTATATAACACCATTCATGATAGAGATTTCACTTCACTAGGATGACCATAGGTAAATGACCTCAATCCTGAGTGAGTTGGGAATTCCTACCATTGAGGTGGGTCCTTTGATTTGTATGGGTGTGAGTGGCCAGGTCGCCGATTCAAAACCTACCATTTTAGGGATTCGTCTGATTTGGGAGCTGGGAACTCAGCTACACAAGATGAAATTCACTCCTTCCCCGAAGCAGGGGTAAGTAGATAGATAGCTCCCTTAACGGCTGCTTCCGGGGCTTGAACGATGTGGCACCACACACTTTCTTTTGGTCCGAGAGGTGTTCACACATAGTTGGACTATGTTGTATTGTTCATTAGAGGAATCAGTGGTACTTAAGGAGTGAGATGTAACTATAGGGACAAAACGGTAATTTGGCCCAATTGTACTTATGAGTATTTGTGAAGGGTGATCGTACTCAGATTGGTTATATTTGATGGACACAGAAATATATCTGTGGTAAGAAAAGTTCAGCTGTTGGTCTTTAGTGGAATGCCTGACAGTTAACGGATGGTGGATCTCGTGGCCAAAGAGTTTAATCAGTTATTCACAGACCATTGGAGCTTCGAGCCACAGGTCCATTACATCCCCTGAATAGCTTGGATAAAATCGAGAACCAGTGTTTGGGTTAATTTGAAATGTTCAAATTGATAAGAGGAAGTTCGATTATATATGATATAATTGGACTGATTAATTATATATGATATAATTGGCTAAATGTATGAGATACATTATTTTGGAGGAAATTAGATATAAATATGATTTATATCAAGTAGAAGAGAAAATATTATAGTAGATATGTGATATCAAACTATAGGATAAAATATAATATGATTATATTTATTATTAATTAATTAGTTAATTATATGATAATTAAGCCAAAACTCACGTTTGGACGTGGGTTAGTGGGGCGGCATCGGTTATTGTAACCGATGAATTAAAATGAAAATTATTTTCATTTTGAGTCGTTTAATTGCCCGTCCAAAAGAAAAAGAGAGATCGCGCTGGTGAATAAAAAACGATCGTTTAAGCATTTCAAAAGCCTATACAATAGTCACTCTCCGCCTAAACGATCGTCCACCTTGCACCTAAACGATCGCACACTAGTTCCTACACGATCGCATAGCTTTCCTAAATGTTCGTAGTGTGTGTCAAGTTTGCTAAACGATCGTATACCATTTCCTAAATGATCGTTCAATAAATCCTACACGATTGTGTAGTGTCTCCTAAACGATAAGCATCGTGTTATGAAATAGTACCTTTTTCCCTCCCACTTGCTTATCACCTACACGATTCATGCTTTCTCCTTCCTTTACCAAATTCACCAAAGACCACGCTTTAGGTTCTCACTCCGAGAATACTCGAGGCTCTATTCTAGTGGTATCATCCCCGCGACGTTCGTTTTTGTGCGGTTGTTCGTACTGCTGTAGTTGACGTTGATGTTGGGCGTTGGTTGATCGGATGGAGGTTTCCGCTGCATTGAGTTCCAAAGTTTGAAAATTGTTTTCAACTGTTATGGTACCCTATCCTCTATTATATCTTGTTCATAGCATGCCGATAATTACTGTTTGTTTGCATAACTGACGTTTGAATGTATATTATTGTATTTCGGTCACGGTGAGATCGGAGCGATCTGAACGCAGTTATGGAACTCTTCGGTAAAAGATCCTTCAATTGGTATCAGAGCAAGTTTCTTATTTTACATGATGTATATATTGTTCCCGAACTAAAGAGGAACCTAATTTAGGTAAAGTGTTTATTGCAATGTAAATATACTATCTCGTTTAATGTGGATAATGCGTTTATTCATAAAGATGGTGTTTTTATTTGCACAGCAAATATGGAATCGAATTTATATGTTCTAAGGCCATTAGCCATTAATTCCCTCCATAATACTGAATTATTCAGAACTGCCGTAACTCAATTAAAACGTCGATGAATTTCTCCAAAATAAAATGCCCGACTTTGGCATCTTCATTTTGGGTACATCAATCTCAATAGGATTGAGAGATTGGTGAAGAAAGGACTTCTAAGTGAGATAGAAGAAAATTCTTTACCAGTGTGCGAGTCTTGCCTTGAGGGTAAGATGACTAAATGACCTTTTACTGGAAAGGGTTATAGAGCCAAGGAGCCTCTTGAGTTAGTACATTCTGACCTTTTTGGTTCTATGAATGTGAGAGCCCGAGGTAGCTATGAGTATTTTATCAGTTTTACTGATGATACTTAAGGCACAAGTATGTTTATCTTATGCAACGAAAGTCTGAATCCTTTAAAAAGTTCAAAGAGTTCAAGGCTGAAGTTGAAAACGCATTAGATAAACGAATTAAAACACTTCAATCAGATCGAGGTGGAGAGTTTTTGGACTCAGCATTCCAGGACTATTTGATAGAACATGGAATCGTTTCCCAACTCTCAACGCCGGGTACACCTCAGCAAAATTGTGTAGCGGAAAAGAGAAATAAGACCTTGTTAGACATGGTTCGCTCGATGATGAGTTATGCTTCCTTACTGGACTCATTTTGGAGTTTCGCAGTGGAGACTGCGGTATACATACTCAATTGTGTTCCCTTTAAGAGTATTGCAAGCACACCTCTAGAGTTGTGGAACGGGTGTAAAGCTAGTTTACGTCACTTTCACATTTGGGGTTACCCTGCACATGTGCTTGAGGCTAATCCCAAGAAGTTGGAACCATGGTCGAGGTTATGCCTCTTTGTAGGCTACCCCAAATGTACACGAAGGGGTTAGTTTTATGATTCAATGGAAAATAGGGTGTTTGTTTCAACAAACCTACTTTCCTGGAAGAGGATCACATAAGGGAGTACAATCCACGAAGCAAAGTCGTGTTGCATGAGTTTTTCAATGAAACTACTGAAACTTCAACAAGAGTTGTTGAAGAGTCTGCTACATCAGCAAGAGTTGTTGATGGGAGTTCATCCAGTAGGTCGGTTCCATCTCAAGAGTTGAGGGAACCTCGACGTAGTGGGAGGGTTGCGATCCCACCCGTTCGCCACCTGGATTTCACGGAAATCCTTGCTATGGTAGCAGATGGCAACGTTGAGGATCTGTTGTCTCATAAGAAGGCAATGGAGGATGTTAACCGGGATGAATGGTCAAGGCCATAGATCTCGAGATGGAGTAGATATACTTCAACTCAGTATGGGATCTTATAGATCAGCCTGATGGGGTTCGCCCTATAGGTTGTAAATGGATCTATAAGCGCAAACAGGTGCTGATGGGAAGATACAAACCTTCAAGGCTCGACTTGTGGCAAAGGGTTCTACCCAGATAGAGGAAGTTGACTATAAGGAGACTTTCTCGCCTGTAGCCATGTTAAATTTGATCCATATCCTCCTGTCCATTGCAGCTTATTATAATTATGAGATCTGGAAAATGGACGTCAATACGGTCTTTCTGAATGGCAATCTTGAGGAGACCATTTACATGGTGTAACCCAAGGGATTCATAGCCGAAGGTCAATAGCAAAAGGTTTGCAAACTGAATCGGTCCATTAATAAACTAAAACAGGTGTCTCGATCTTGGAACATACGGTTTGATACTGCGATCAAGTCGTATGGCTTTGACCAAAACCTTGATGAACCTTGTGTCTACAGGAAGATCATCAATGCTTCAGTAGTCTTTTTACTGTTGTACGTAGACGATATCCTGCTCATTGGGAATGATGTAGGTCTACTGACTGTAGTTAAGAACTGGCTAACGACCCAATTCCAAATGAAAGATTCTGAAGAGACTAAGTACGTTCTAATTGACAAGAGGAAGTTCGATTATATACAATATAATTGGACTGGTTAATTATATATGATATAATTGGCTAAATGTATGAGATACATTATTTTGGAAGAAATTAGATATAGATATGATTTATATCAAATAGAGGAGAAAATACTATAGTAGATATGCGATATCAAACTATAGGATAAAAATATAATATGATTATATTTATTATTAATTAACTGGTTAATTATATTATAATTAAACCAAAAATTATGTTTGGACGTGGGTTAGTGAGACAGCGTCGGTTATTGTAACCGATGAATTAAAATGAAAATTGTTTTCATTTTGAGTCGTTCAATCGTCCGTCAAAAAGAAAAAGAGAGATCGCGCTGGTGAATAAAAAATGATCGCTTAAGCATTTCAAGAGCCTATATGATAGTCACTCTTCGCCTAAACGATCATCCACCTCGCGCCTAAACGATCGCACACTAGTTCCTACCCAATCGCATAACATCCCTAAACGACCGTACTGTGTGCCAAGTTTACTAAACGATCGTATACCATTTCCTAAACGATCGTTCAGTTAATCCTACACAATCATGTAGTGTCTCCTAAACGATAAGTATCGTGTTATGCGATAACGCCTTTTTCCCTCCTACTTGCTTATCGCCTACACGATCTGTGCTTCCTCCTTTCTCTACCAAATTATCCAAAGACCACGCTTTGGGTTCTCACTCCAAGAATACTCGGGGCTCTTTTCTAGTGGTGTCATCCCCACGACGTTCGTGTTTGTGTGGTTGTTCGTGTTGTTGTAGATAACGCTCTGTTGGGCGTTGGTTGATTGGGTGGAGGTTTCCGCTGCATTGAGTTCTGAAGTTTGAAGACTGTCTTCAACTGATATGGCACTCTCTCCTCTGTTATATCTTTTTCATAACATGCCGATAATTACTGTTTGTTTGCATAACTGTACGTTTGAATGTATATTGTTGTATTTCGGTCAAGGTGAGATCGGAGCGATCCAAATGCGCTCATGGAACTCTTCGGTAAGAGATCCTTCACCTATAGCTTGAAGATCCAATGGTACGTAAATAATTAATTATACTTTTTTAATTAAATTATTCACCATATGTTAACTGTCGGACACTCCACTAAGGACCGACAGCTGGATTCTTTATACTACAGATATATTTCTATGTCTATGGATATAACCAATCAACAGTACGATGACCCTTCATAAATTTCTCGTAAGTACAGCTAGGTCAAAATACCGTTTTGCCCATATAGTTAGATCTAACTCCTTAAGTACCATCGATCCCTTTAATGAACAATAAATCATAGTCCAACTATGACCAAACTCCTCTCGGACCAAGAGAGGGTGTTCAAGTCCTGGAATCATCCCTTAAGGGAGCAATTTATCTACTTACCTCGACGTTGGGGAAGGAGTGAATTCTTTCTTGTGTACGTGTGTTCCCATCTCCCCAATCAGACGAATCCCTAAAATGGTAGGCTTGTTGAGTCGGCGATCTAACCACTCTCACCCATACAAATTAAAGAACCGACTTCATAGGTAGGAGTTTACAACTCATTCAGGATTCAGGTTATGTTTCTTATGGTCATCTTGGGCAGCATTATATAATGAGACTAAAAATTTCGTGGGCCGATTTTATACAAACTCCTTTGTAAAGAATATTATCGCTCACATGTCTTTACATGAATGATCAGGATCAAATCATCTGTAGTACTTTACGACAATTGTAACATCTACAAAGCGAGTAATACTCGTAGTGTCACCAGGATAAGGTATCTAGCCTTATTCATCTACTATAGACAATTTAGGTTATCACTTAAACATGATCCACCTATATGTCTGTACATACATTTTAAGCTACAAGATAAACTTGGATGTTAGCTCATTGGTTTGTGGTTAATGCAACTAATTTTGAAATAAAATATCACATATTTTATTTCATAAATAAAATGTTTGTACATTACAATTACAAACTATAGGACCCTACGGAATTTAGGGCATCAACCTCAACAACAATCGAGTCTGTATTCATATCCATGTTGAGTGGGTCCTACTTCATTTGGAGGATTTTGGAGCAAAATCTGATGAACAATAAACTAGGCAGTAGCATTCTGTCCCAGAGCAAAGCGACGACCTTGCGTAGCGCCAGCGCTCAGGGAAAAACACGTAAAGTGTCGTTGCACTTTGCGTGGTTTTCTGTCAAGCACACTTGCGCTCTGGCCACAACACTATTGTGCTCCGGCAAATGGGACTAGAGCGCAGCGGCAGTTTCCCTAAGTGTCGCTGTGTTCCAATGACTACACGTGCATGAAGGCCATTCGAGCGATCATGGGTTCGAGGTAGCCAAGGCAGTTCAAAAAGCAGTTTTGTTATTTATTTATTAATTATTGATTTGTAATAATTAATTTATTTTTTGTTAATTAAATTAATATAAATGTTATATTAATTTAACTAAAGTTTAGGAATGTCAATTTTAGTTCAATATTGCTATTTTATTTAGTCGTACATATGATGTATGGTTTTATGCTAATATATGTCGTGTCGTATGTTATATAGTAAAAATCCCACCTTAGGATAAACATTATTCATTCATCATATTTAATTTAAGCATTATATTATATGCTTGTATAAAGTATTAGCATGCTCATGTATTTATTAATGTAAGAGTTATATTATAAATGCATGTTTTATGTAGTTCCATTAATATTATATAAGAGTTATATTATTAATGAAAAGCATGATTATGCATCATTTGTATAATAGCTATATGATATGATAGCATGCATTATTAATAATATGTCCATGCAATATTTTATTATAACTGTTATAATATATAGTATGGATGAATGGATGTTTTTATTTTATTATAATTACTTTATTATATAATTGTTATGTGTGTGATAATGAAAATAGAATGCATGAAGCATGAAACCACTTTAGTAAAATTATAATTGTTATAATTTTAAAGTATGTCCTTAGATGCATGTATAGGTTTTAATTGTTTCATTAAACTTTATAATTGGTATAAGTTAAATGAAAACAATGGTTTTAAAATTGATTTCACCAACTAGACCTATGTTCACAATATTTCTAATATGATTAGAAATAGGTTTAATCTTTTAATTCTGTTTAATAGGATTAAAATGGATTTGAATAAAAGATTAAATTTATAACAATTTACCTATAAAGAACCTTTGTCTAAGGAATGTTTTGTCTAGGCTGAGATTTTTAAGCTGATGAAAACGAAACACTCCTACCTGGGAACTGACCTGAAAGGTGAATTAGATAAATTTGTTATAAGCATGCAATGAATGATTAGGGTTTATTAAAGTGTTTAATAAGCAATAATCATTATTGTTTAACTATCCAATGTAGAAGTTATGTTGGACAAAGTTAACAATCATTTATATAAATTAATTAACCAACTTTACGTAAGTAAGAAACCCTAGGTTTTAAAATACTCAGTGGGAGAAAAAGATGAATATGATACATCAATTTTTCACTCACGTTCTCCCTTCATGTTCACACTATGAGAATCATACTTGGCCTTGAGACGCCTTGGGAGCATCCCCTTTAGAATGGTGTTTGCATGGGTCAATATCAAGGTGAATGGATAAAGTATTTATAGTAAGTGGGAGAAGGTTATGTGTCAATATGTCCTACGGTCATCTTCATTGGTTTATTTCGTGAGACCTTCTTGCACGGCCTCGAGGTGCTCTGGGAGCATCCCCCTTCAGATGGTTTATGCATTAGGTCAATATTAGGATGAACTCCAAAAATGGATAGAATCACTTTAGTTTTTGCTCCAATCGATTTTTCTCTTCGGTTGGGTCATTGTCGCAGAACTCTAGAGTCTAAAGTGGAGGGCCACACTTACAAGAAATTGTTAAGTAAGTTAATGATTTCTTAACCAAATCAATGGTGACTAAATGTTATAAGAATAAGAGTTATTCTGGTATAATGATTGGTTGAGAGTGTCTCAATTTAATGAACGGGTAATTGACCACCCTTCAGTGGTTTTTGTCCTAAATCACTGAAGCATCATTGCAAAATTAGATGTTAAATGGAGTTCATTAAAATTTTGCTAAAATTGATTAGATTTATGCTAAAATCTAATGTAGTTCAATTTGTTTCATTTAAATAAAATGTCAAATCTTATTTTTCCGTTGTTTGCCTCTATTTTTTTTTTCAAAATTAATTATACAACTTGGAAAGATTCGATTGGTTAACAAAGTTAACTTCGTCTTGATTGAGGAATTTTCTCTAGTCCCAACCCTTGATGTAACATGAAATGTTTGTGATGCATATGAAAGATAGATGAAGGCCAGTAATAAGGCCCGAGTTTAAATTTTGGCGAGCATACCTGATGTCTTAATCAAAATATTTGAGAGTATGGTCACTACACTTCAGATCATGCAATTAACGTAAGAATTATTTGAGCAAGTGTCCTCTCAATTCAAGCAGGACATGGTTGATATTGACAAAACCAGTAATGTCAGCTCCTTAAATAACCTCTGGTCTATATTGAATGTCTAGGGACTTATAGAGGAGGCACATGTTGCCAACTCTAGTGTGAAGTTTATAAAAAAGGTTCAACCTCTGAGATAAAACTTAGAGTTTATAATGAGTGGCTCCAAGTTGATCCCATTGCTCCCTGGAAAATGAAGAATTTCAATGACAATATATCTGATTTACTTGTCTTGGAGATGTGCTTAGTAGAGAATAATGATTCTGGTTGGATAGTTGATTTTAGGGATACTAGTCACGTATATTCTTCCCATCAAGGATTTAATTCATGGAGACAATTGGAAGCTGGAGAGGTGACTCTTCGAGTCGGTAATGGTGGGGTCGTTTTAGCTGTTGTCGTAGACAAGCTTAAGTTATTTTTGGACAAAAAGTAATATATGTTGTTAGATGACATATATGTAGTTCCTAATTTCAAGAGGAACTTAATCTCTATTTCTTGTTTGATTGAAAAAAAGTATTATGTCTCTTTCTTTGAAAATAAAATATTTATTTTTAATAATGGAATGGAGATAGACTTTGCTTTAATGGGAAGTAACTTATATGTACTAAGACCATTAGTTATAAAAATTGTCCTAAATACTGAAATATTTAGAATGACAATAATGACTAAGAGACCAAGAGTTTCTCATGAAGAAAATGCCCATTTTTGGTATCTAAGGTTAGGTCACATCAATCTCAACAGGACTAAGAAATTGGTCAAAAGAGAACTTCTAAACGGTTTAGAAGAAAACCATTTACTAGTATGTGAGTCATGTTTTGAAAACGTTCACATGCTCGGTTAACATTTACTATTATTTGATTTGATGTTACTATACTAGTGTAACGAATTTACATTTACTATGATTTGCCTGAGAGGAAACTATATCATAAAACACTTGCGAAGTGCCTTCTAGGGAGAAGAAAGGAATATTGTTGGGAAATGATAAACTTTTGGTGATGTGTCATCATCATCAAGAATAATATTTCAAAATAACAATAATAATAATAATAAATGATAATAATGATAATAATGATGATAAACATCATAATGATGACAAGACAATATCTTAATTTTATTTCATTTATACACGTAAATATTTTTCCCATAATTATTCGTGTACAAGTACGTATAGCATTTTCCAATTCCATCTTTGCATAGAAATTAGAACTAATTTATGAAAGTAGGCCTTTTACTTATTTAGTAAATGTAATGTGTCAGTGATAATATAAAAATTAGCATCCATTTTTTAAATATGTTCTCAAAAAGTTACTTAACAATATTAGGTAGATTATGAATATTAAAAACAATTTATTACAATCACAATAATTTTGATTAAAAAACCATAAATATATATTCAAATGACTATATTATATTGTTCATGTATCTCTATACGAAACTTGAAAATTAACGGATAATTGAGAATAACTCCATCGTTATTATTTTCTTATTGAAAAGAGAAAAAAAAATTCAAAAAAGATTGTGATGTGACCAAATTTAAAAATGATGAAATGTAAAGTTATCGTGATCTTCGTCGTATTGGTTTTCAATAAAGTTGCTCATTTCATGGTAACTTATACTTGTAATTAAAAATTTCAAATTTATTTATTTGAATTAATTAAGCAAATTAAATTTAGTAGAGCAACAACATAATTAATTAATTAATTATAACTAATTTATTCTTCTATTAGTTTATAGCCGGCTCTTAAATCTAATATATATATTTATATATTTTTTAGGAACGAAACATATAAACAAAAATGGAAACCTTAATGCTTAAATTTCAATTCTTCTACATATTCAAATTTAAATATTTCATCCTAACATTTTTAAATCTTAATTTTGAAATATTCCTAAATTAAAAAGAATTATAATCCAAATTCCAAACAGGCCTTAAAGAGGTTGGGCTTGTAAAATGAACCGGACAAAGAAATTGGCCCACGCATTGGAATAGGCCAGTGGCATTATGGTGATTAAATTACAATAAAGAGGTAATCATATAAACCTCAAACTATACATATCGTTTCCCTCGATAGATTTCGTTTCTAGGGTTTCGGCAACCACGAAGAAACGGAGGAGTAACAACTGCAGCCGCCACCATGGTGTTGAAGTTAGTCTCTATCACCGCTCTTTCTAATTCATAGTTGAATCGATTTCATTTAGTTTTCTGTGTTCCTTTTTAGTTTTCCTTCGTAATTGATGATTGCATCCGTTATAGCGAAATAGAGCAGGATCAATGTGACTATGTGTGGTATTTAATTGAAAGTTCCGTTCACTTTCAGTGCCTGAAGTTGTACATATCTTTGAAATCTCTAGGTTTTTTCTTAGGAGAATTTGATATGTAGGTCAGTAGTGCTCGTTTCGATTGATGGGTTTGAAGAAGTAGTGGGTTATCCCGTGAGAATGTGATAACTCGTGGTGCTAGATATGCGTATTTTGTCTCTGATTGATTCTGAAATGTAATCTGTTTTGGCAGGACTGAGCTTTGTCGTTTCAGCGGCGCGAAGATATATCCCGGTAAAGGAATCAGATTTGTACGTGCAGATTCACAGGTAATTAACCAGCGCGGCCGCTGATTGAGTTGGAGTTATAAATGGATAATCTTATTTCTTACGTCTTTTGGTATGTTCTTACCTGCTGTTTAAATTGCAATCTTGTCCGGGATTCATTAGGTTTTCCTGTTTGCAAACTCCAAATGCAAGAGGTACTTCCATAACAGACTGAAGCCTTCTAAGCTCACCTGGACAGCAATGTACAGGAAGCAACATAAAAAGGTAAAATGTCAATTTTAGTTCTGGATTTATATTCTTGTTATGTATATTTATAATATTCTATTATATTGTGTCCTGTTTGTTAGCTTTGATCTTGGATGGGTAATTTCGAGACAGACTGATATGTTCTTTATACTTTTGGATCACAATTTCTATCGTATCTTGTTCTGTTTGTTAGCTTTGATTTTGGACGGGTAATTTTGAAACAAAATGATTTGTCTGTGATACTCTTGGATAATAACTTTTAGCAACATAGAGCTTCTTTGTTTTGTATATTTGTTTTGTGGAATGGCGACCTAATTATCTACTGTATTGTGCCCTGTTAACCATGTTTTTTACTATATAATTTGTGAAATATTAAATGTTTCTGTTCTTTTTATTCCTGTAGGATATTGCTCAAGAGGCTGTAAAGAAGAGGAGACGTGCCACCAAGAAACCCTACTCAAGGTCCATAGTGGGTGCTACATTGGAGGTTATCCAAAAGAAGAGATCTGAGAAGCCTGAGGTTCGTGATGCTGCTAGAGAAGCAGCCCTCCGGTATGTGATTGTTCTAAGTTCGAACTTTTATTTTCTCTTAACAACACCATAAATCATCTAATCTTAAGAAAAGCCAAATGTAGACATTTGTTTTGTATCTTTCTAACAAGCACTGAATAATATATTGATCAATCACATTTCTTTTCTGTTAATTATTTTTATGTATGGAGTTTGTTAATTTTTTGGGCTGCAGTGAAATCAAGGAAAGAATTAAGAAAACAAAGGATGAAAAGAAGGCAAAGAAAGCAGAAGTGATGGCCAAAACACAGAAAACTCAGGGCAAGGGTAATGTTGGTAGGGGAGCTGCACCAAAAGGACCAAAGCTTGGCGGTGGCGGTGGCAAACGTTGAACTCTCTATGCTGTAAGCTAAGAAGAGTAATGAGCTTTGATGTTCTTTTAAGGAGCAAGCCTGAGCAAAAGATGATGTTTTATTATTTCCAAAATTTTGAATGGATGAATTATTGTGCTTTATATTTCTTCTTGCTGTTATGTTACAAATATCAGAGTTTTGCATTTTTTTTCCTGTTAATTTACTTGATTATGAATTACAACTTGACTATATTCAGTAGGGATGAAGTTTTTTTGGTTTTTATGAATTTCCATTGAAATGGGTTTGATTACCTTTTGGATCCGTAGAGGATGGATAGATTTTTTGGTTAACATGGATTGTTATTCCAACTGATCAACAAAGCATTCACATTTAAAACTGGATTTTCTAATCCATGGTTGTATTTGATTTTTATGGTAGAGCCTTAGAAATTTTGTTGTCCCATCTTAGGTGTCGGTTTCATTTTAGGTTAAAATATCATTTTAGTTCTTGTACCGTTAACTCTCTTATTTTAGTCATTTACTTTTAATAAATCAAAAGTTTAGTCTTATGTTTTTTTTTTATCAATTGAAATAGGTTAAATTATATAATTACTTTTCATAAAAGAAATGGCACTGTAAATTTATGTATTTTTCCGTTTGATGAGGGATGTTCATAGTTGTAAAAATTAACCAAAATTTATTGGAAGGAAGATTAAAATTGCTGAACAGAACTCGGTGTGTTTTAACCTTTATTAGCAATCTTTTGCACCAATAGCATAAAATGAGGTATTGCATCGTCATTTTTTACAATCGTTTTGGATTTTTCTTTTGGGTATTATGGTTTGAGATGTTTTTAGGCCAACTTATTTACAAATATAATAAAATAGTAAGATTTTTTTTTTTTGAGTTGGGTTGGGTTGGGTTGGGTTGGGTTGGGTTGAGTTGAGTTGAGTTGGGTTGAGTTGGATTGGTAATTATTATCTGGAGAGTTATATTATCTGGGGAATGTTGTACGAGTTGTTGGAGTGGGGAATGTTGATGCAATTTTTTGTGTGAGATTAATTCTATTTTTTTTTGTTTGTTTTTTATTTAATTCTTTTATTTTTTTAGTTTTATGTTTTGCTATTGTTGATTAATTTTCAAATATACACGTATTTTCTCAAATCATTCATGACATAAATTGGACAATCTCAATTTTTTTTTCAATTTATAGGACATAATAGATTATTTTTCATATATTCTTTTCCAAAACTGTAATAATTCTAATTCTCTTCGATCGGTAAAACATATTAACAAAATATATTTCATATTGTTGCTCAATTAATTGGTATACTGTATATTGCATGTATATATATTGAATGTTTGTATATATATTGAAGGTATATATATTTCATATTGAATGTTTGTATGTATATATCCAAAAAAAATTCACAAAATATATGTCCCAGACCTTCAGGCGTGATTGTAGCAGTTACCCTGACACTTACTGCCTAATAACTCTTACGGAATAACTCTGATACCAATTATAATTCATATGCAACGGGACGTTTTTAGGCCCACAATTTATTAGCTTAGAAACATAATATGTTTAGAGTCATTACAAAACCCACAAACCCTAGTGTACAATATTAACATTAACCACTTAGCAAACGGTTACAAGTCTTTTGGTCCTTTAGTAGTAGAGCTATCTTCAGAGGATTTGACAGCTACCTATGGGGGAAAAAACAAAACATTTGAAAACGAGGTGAGCTTACGTCCAGTGAGTGACCGAGAAAACATAAAAACAAAACATTTGAAAACGAGGTGAGCTTACGCCCAGTGAGTGACCGAGAAAACATAGTAAATTCTCATGCATAATTTCAGAAGAAATATAATTTAATGCAGCATAAACAATTTCCAAGCGTAATGTATATAAAACTGTTTAAAACATAAAACAGTAAAATCATTTCTCAAATCAAAGTACTGTATACCGGGTAAAATAATCCCAACACCAACTGCTAGTCCAAAGAGAACCCTTTTGTTCAATCTCCGACTTAGTTGCTCAGATACCTTCTCCTTGTACTTCAGTATCGAGCTATTAGGATACCTTCTCCAACGTACTTCAGTATCCCATTGGTTTGGTACCTTCTCCAATGTACTTTAGTACCACTTTCTCCTTATACTTCAGTATCTAGTTGAGCATGTACAGTATAACACATATACAACATGGCTTTAAAGTTGGTAACGCATGGTGGATAAAATACATACACATATGTAGATAGTTTTGCAACAGTAGGCATGTGTTCAACTCACAATTCAAACTTGCTTGGAAACCACTTCATAAAACTAGTAGGCATGAGAATTATTTTCACAAATATACTTTTTGTAAATGTTGTAATTCAAAACAGCTTAAAAAACGTTTTAGTTCGAAAACATTTTAGCCACTCATCTCAATTTTTTACTCTAGTAGCTCCTCGGGCTCCTTTTCACCCCTAGAATCCAGATTCAACTTACAACTTAGATTACTCATAGTTCTGAACCTTATTTTGAAATACTTCCTTCTACAAACTTATTCTAAAATGTCTCAGGAAGCTTACCCTAAAATTTCAGCTTAGAAATCTTCGTGGTTTGGCCGGAATCACAGAATCTTCAAAACTGGCTCAGACTGATCCGACAGTCTGACCCTTCTGTTTTCTTTTCAATCTCCAGCCTGGTTTCTTTGAGTTTTTTCCTCCGGCAGCCCTACTTTGAAAACTAGACTTCTAGAGCTCTCAGATGGCTTTGGAATCACCCTAAACGCACGAGTATATTGGGAGATCTCCTCATCCAAAATTGATACGTTCTTCTCAACCCTCACTGTTCTCCCTCTCCTTTACGAAATTTATGATTTTGTGATTTGAAAATGAAATCCGTGGGCGTGACGTTCTCTCCAATCGCGTGGGTGTGACGTTCGAATGTAGCACCGGATAAGGCGTGGTTGACGCACAGCTGCTCTCGCTCTCTCCAACTTTTTCGTTCAAAATCTCGCTTTTTCTACTCTCGCTCTCTCCCACTTTCTCGCTGGTCTTACTCTCTCCAATCTCGCTCTCTTCCACTTTCTCGCTCAAAATCTTGCTCTCAATGATCTCGCTGGTCTCTATCTCAATGATCTTGCTCTCAACGATCTCGCTGATCTCACTCTCAATGATCTCGCTCTTAGCTCATACTTCTACTTTTGCCATGATGCAAGTCTACCTATGTGTGTGCTTTGCATTTCAACAGTCGACATTTCTAGCGAGATTTTCTTCTAGAGCGAGATCCTCATCACAAAATTAGGGAAATTTCACTTGTCCAGGGTTGAAGTTTCGACTTATGTACAACCCTTTATACATATTGTTTCCAAGTTTTTCTTTGTTTGTCGAGTTATGTATATCGAAACTTCAACCTACGACAACCCTAATATACATTGTTTCCAAGTTTTTCTTTGTTTATCGAGTTCTCAACATTCGACCTCTACATTAATCCAATCCTCAATCCTCGACTTCTAGCAAAACAACAATATTTCTCTAATATAAAAGGTCTAATATTTCTCTAATATAATAAGTTTTGAAAACAATCCTATTAATATAAAATGTCCTAGTTTTGAGGGGATAAAAAAGGAGAGTTTTGAGTGGATAAAAAAGGGGTTTTAATAACCCATAGGTTTTCTTTATGGGCTTAATAAACATGGGTAATAAATATCCACCTAACTCAACTCAACTCATACCCATTTATCAAACACCCTCTTAGGGTTTATTTTAGCCTTTTATCTATTTGGTTTGTGTGCGGTCAACAAATTTGGCTGGTTTATTAATATTGGACAGGGAAAAGTTCAGTTTTTATCAAGTAGAATTTACTAATTTGAATTAACATTCAGTTTTGCATAAATTTAGTTTTTATGAATGCACCGAATTAGAACTTCTCCTGCTTTTTTAAAGAAAGAAATTACAAATTATAACAAAATTCATTTTTAATGTCTTGCTTTCCAAAGAAAAAAAATCAGTTTTGTACTTCGTTTTATAAAATTTAACAACGGCAAAATTGGTAACATTTTTTCAACTTTTAGGTTAATATTGCAATGTACTTAAAAAGTATTGACATTTTCCTTCAAGGGATTCAAGATTTGCAACATTTATATTAATGTTTGGATGCAATTTGATGTTATTGCATCTATTGAATGTGAGATAAAAATTGATACAATCTCACAAGTACTTATAATTAAATAGATAGTTTCAAGACTAATATATTTGAAGAGAAACTTTTAAAATAATTTGAAGTATAATTTTTTTTTTCTGTGCACGAAGAGCTTATTTTAGACCATAGAGAACTTTTGGATATCGATAAACTCTCCTTTGCATGGAGAGAATTATGTACCAATGAGGTTACTTTATGCACATTCTTGTAACTCACCTTTAAGAAGGCACATTTGATGTCTAAGTCTTAACTCTATTTGGATTGCTAAAGCTAATTTAAAAAAAAATGGAAAAGAAAAGACAAGAAAGCCATTCTTATTGTCTTCATGCTTTGGTTCCAGAGCACAAAAGTCTCCCTAGATGTTAACGTGAAAATAATATTTTGTTAAGCGACTATGTTTCTATATTAACATCTCAATTTGTTGTTCTAAATGAAACTTGTTGTTTTGGTCTATTGATTCTCAAAAACTTGTTGTCTGTATTTTGAGAATGATTACTTTATTGTTGTTGATTGTTCGAATTATCTTTAATTAAATACAAGTTTTCCCTAATCACGTCCAAATATAAACTTGATTAGAATATTTTGATGAGTACCAGGATTGAATATAAGGATTTTTATGGTAACTAATTATTGAAGGTCACGTGATGATTTCCATACTTCAGGATTAATCAATTTTCTATTGAATGATTAAAACTAATAAGGTGAAAGACTTTCTAAAGATAAATGGAAGGAAAGACAAGATTAGAGATGCATTGAGGATAGTGGAAATGCTTTGATCATGGAAATGTGTATGCATTGATGATGGAAGTGCAACAAGTTTTGTCTTAATTAACTAATAGTTGACGGATAAATGTTTATTACATGTTAAAACTAATAAAGCTTTGTCAACATTCACTTAAGTTTGTACACAATGATGAGTTCATGTTTTTAACTCAATAAAGTAAAGTAACCACTTCTTAGTGTTTAAGTCAAATTAATCTTATCTCTAACATGTGTGCTTAAGTTAAATAAATACAATTTTGTCTTTATTTCTAAAGTCACTACTTTTCTTATTTAATGATTTTCACAGCTACTTATTCTCTCAAATAGAGAGCTATTTCTACTTGAACCAATTGATCAAATGGATTCAAACAATGGAATTTTGTACACATTAAATAAAATGAATTTCTATTTATGCAAAACTCATTAAATCTTTTCTTTTTTTTTTATTCTTCTCAACCCATTACAGATCTAGCTACTCATTGTGGGAAAAAACAAGCGCATAGATGAATAAGAAAGGATGAAGTTTGTGATTTTATATTAAGAAGGAAGTACAAACACACTGTTGATGTTTTGATATAAATCCAAAAGAGAGCATAAAAATGAATGGAAGAAGTTTGATCAGAGAAATGAAGATGTCAAGCCAAGGGTCATAGTTTATCGCTTCCAATAGCTATAGTGATTAGCTTGCTACACTTGTGTTCGGAAATAAAAGATGGGTCTCTCCCTTTATCTTCCTCTTCTTCTAAAACTCAAGAATTTCTCCTCGTTTGAATCGTGAGAAGAAGAACTACCAAGCCGAAGGAAGAAGAATGTAATAGGTGCAAAATTTTAGCTATTTATAGCTTTACTTGATCGTTCCTTAGAGCTCTTTCTCTAATAGTTGTCGGACACACTTTACATTTAATTCCATACCTTGTTCTGCCGCTTCCCTCAACTCATCAGTTCATTTGTTCTACCTTAACACTTTCAAATTAGCTTCTAATTTGTACTTTGACTGGACTTCTCACCGCCCATGTGTTTATCATCTTCTTTTGCCTCATACTTCTTTTCAATGCACGATTCCATTTTTAGCACATGGTTGTGTTTGTTCAGCTTCTTATGCATTTACATGTTCCAGTCATAAGCTTTCTTGATAAGTTATGTTTTTTGTATTCCAATTCCTGCATTTTTAAATGTTAGAGTTGTAATCTTTCAGGATAATTAGTTTTACATGTAATAAACATAATGATGGTATTTGTGTATGATTTTCTTCTCAAGTTTATACACTTTTCACTAAATTTCTACTGGGAATTCGATATATAAGAAAGGTTGTAGTAAGAATGGCTTCTCGAGAACAAGCAACCTCAAGAAGGTACCTATTTTTCCTTCGACAATCCCATTTTGTGGAGGAGTCTCCATACATGAACTAGCGTGAACAATATCATGAGATGAAAAAAAAGACACAAGAGTTGAATTGAAATAGTCTTGAGCATTATCTGTTCTAAGAACTTGAATATTACTTTGAAACTAAATGGAGATCATTGAGTGAAATGATTGAAAAATACTTTGTTTCAAATTTGTCCTTCATGAGGTACGTCCATGCCAATCTCTTATGGTCGGTCATCAATAAATGTTATGAACCATAGTACTTCAGATATATTTTTAACGCTAGAGAGCCCCAAATATCACTATGAATTAATGCAAAAGGTATTGAAGATTTGTAGGGCACACTTGGATAAGAATTTATGGTGTGTTTGGATGGTTGGCAAATTTCACATTGAAACTGACTCGGTTTTATTTTATTAGTGAAATGAAGAGGAAACAACTTTTTAAGATACAAAAAAAATTGGATGACCAAGGCAAAAGTGTCATAACATGATCTGATTTTCACTAGACAGACAAAACAGTAAGGGACATAGGAACGAAACTAATAGAATTAGAAGGCTCACACTGTTAGGATTGATGCCCTAAATCTCGTAGGGTCCTATAGTTTGTAATTGTACAAACATAATATTTATCTAATAAAATCTGTGATGTATTATTTGAAATTTAGTTGTATTAAACCCATAAACCAATAAACTAACATCCAAGGTTATCTTGTAGCTTAAACATGTATGTAGAGCCATACGGATGAATCATATTTAAGTGATAACCTAAATGGTCTGTAGTATATGGATAAGGCTGGATACCTTATCCTAGTGACACTACGAGTACGGTCCGCTTTGTAGATGTTACAATTGTTGTAAAGTGCTATAAATGATCTGATCCTGATCATTCATATAGAAACATGTGAGCAGAGGTATTCTATACAAAGGAGTTTGTATAAGATCGGACCACGAAATGTTTAGTCTTATCATATAAGACCATTCATAATAGAGACTTACATTTCACTAGGATGGCCATAGGTAACATGAACTGAATCCTGAGTGAGTTTTGGATTCATGCCTATGAAGGCGATCCTTTGATTTGTATGGGTGAGAATGGCCAGATCGCCGACTCAACAAGCTTACCATTTTGGGGATTCATGTGATTGGAGAGTTGGGAACACAGCTACACAAGAAGGAATTCGTTCCTTCCCTAATGTCGAGGTAAATAGATAAATTGCTCCCTTAAGGGCTAATTCTGGAGTTGAACAATGTGGCACCACACCCTCTCCTAGTCCGAGAGGGGTTTGGTCATAGTTGGACTATGATTTATTGTTCATTAGAGGGATTAGTGGTACTTAAGGAGTTAGATGTAACTATAAGGGGAAAACGGTAATTTTGACCCAACTATACTTACGAGGAATTTGTGAAGAGTCATTGTACTGTTGACTGGTTATATCCAACAGACACAGAAATATATCTGTAGTGCGAAGAGTGCAGCTGGCGGTCTTTAGTAAAGTGCTCGACAGTTTACGAATGGTGAATAATTTAATTAAAGAGTTTAATTAATTATTCACATACCGTTAGAGTTTCAAGCTACAGATTTATGAGATTCCTTAGGTTGTAGCTCAACAGGAATTAATGAGAATCAATTTTTGGATTAATTTGAATTGTTCAAATTAATTTAGAAAATTAATTATATCACAATATAATTAATTTAATATAATTATATATGATATAATTACTATAATGTATTTAATACATTTAATATAAAGCTTATTTGAGAGGAAAAAAATATTTGAATATGATTCCAATATTAATTATGTGAATTGGATTCATATAATTAAATGTAATGTAAATGAGATTTATATTAAATATCATTGTTGAGAGAATTAAACTATAGGTTATATTGTATTGGAAACCATATTAAACTCTAAGCTATATGTTATATTTGATATAACATATAGTTTAATATATTTATATGACAACTATATGATAAAGTAGTTATCATATAAACATATATTAAAGTTTTTATTAAAATTAATTTTATTTTTAAATTTAATATTTAAAAACAATTTTAGGGAGGAAATTGTAATTCCCTCCCCTTTTTTTCTCTCTACATCGTGCACGAGCGGAACCGTGGTTATTCATTCTTCTTCTTCCTGAAGAAAAATTACACAAGGGTTCTGTAATTCTCCTAAAAAATTTCCCAATCTTCCTCTCATCTCTCTTAATTTTCCCTCTTTCAAAATAGCCAAAGTACACACAAAACTTCTGGTTTCTCACTCAGAGAATATAGAGGTTTCTGTTATGGTAGTGTCCTTTTGGTTCAGGGTTTTCCTTCTTGAAGAATGGTTCTTCAAAGATAAAGGTTTCTAAACCCATTTTTTCTGTTTTATTCTTCTCAAACATGTTGTATTTTTATTTCTTAAATGCATAATCTGTATGTTTGTTTGCTATAAAATTATAATTTTGTGAACTTTGGGTTTAGGTCTGATCCTGTTTTTTCGCTCAAGGACCTTCAATGGTTCCTTCACATACATGGGGTTGAAAGACCTTCAATAGTTCATTCACACACACGGGGTTGAAAGACGGACTTGAAAGATGTTTTGCTTAAAAAAGATAGAGGCCATCTTATTGCTTAGCAATGACAATCACCTTTCCTGAACCCAACTCCTGAAATTCATACAAGTTTGAATGAAATTTAGATATGCAATTCAAATCACTTGTATGTTTGCTTATTGACATCAAGTTACAACTCAATTTAGGAATATAAAGAACATTGGAGAGTACGAAATCATTTAATAATTTTATTTATCTAGTTCCTATAACTTTAGATAGAGATCTATCTGCTATTCTGATTAAGGAAAGACCAGGGTGTGATTTAAACTAATGGAAAATACTGATGTCACCAGTCATGTGATCTGACACTCCTGAATTCACAATCCAATTTTTTTGTATATTATGTTGAACAAAGAAGCAAGGAAAGACGTCGTCCTGATGAGCGAAACTTGTAACAGTTTGTTTTGACATAATGTGAACAAAAACTAAACTAGTTTAACTAAACCAAGTTGTCTGAAGCAATTTGAATTGAACCAAACAAACTAGGCCGAACTAAACCAACCAGTTTGAACGAATTAAACCGATCTGGGTGAATCGAACCAGTCTGAGTGAACTAAAGTGGTCTTAATGAACTGAATCAATCTAAATGAACTGAATCAAGCTTGAACCTAGGTAAATCTTGTCTATGCAACAGAAGTTAGGTAGAAAATGCGACAGACAACACCTCGGATCTGGATCATGGTGTGATTGAGCATTGTTAGTGGGATTTGAGATGAATTAGGGATGAAAAACGATGATGGATGGGTTGGGTGTTGCCGAATGTGATCGAATGACGGAGCTAAGGTGCACAGATATGGACATATGGGCCTGGAAGAGCTCGCGGATAGATGAATTTGGTTTGATCGATGGAGACAGCTGTGGCGACAATGGCTAGGGTGTGCGGCGGCGCGACTACAAACTAGGTTAGGGTTTTTGTTTTGTATGCTCTATACCATCTCAAAATCTTCAATTGCCTAAAAAACAAGCTGATAGGTGAAGATAGATTAATTATATATTAGGGGTGAGCATAATAGACCAAAAAATCGAACAAACTGATCAAATCGAAATTGATCAATCAGAGAAGAAAAGAGGTCAGTTGGTATCGATTTGGAAATATTCAAAATCAAATTTTTTTTAAAAAAATTAAAGAATAAAACGACTAAACAGACCAACCGACCAACTTTTACTCCTTGACAATCAAGGTCGATTTGAACATTTACTAAATAGGCCATAGTCGATTCAATGACAGTTTTGTCGAAAAATCGATTCCGATCGACCGATTCTCAACCCTATTATATATCATCTTACAATAGGCAATCAAACTTTTCATCTTTTATTTACTTAATGTTGACTATTTCCTCACTATAGTTGATATGAAGACCTAATGACTTGAAATTGATATTTGTACTCCTAATTCTCAAACACTAAACTCTCAAAACAATTTTATGTTAACACTAAGGATTGGGTTAGACATAGATCTTAAGATCAAAGCTCTTGAGATAAAGCACAAGGTCTTAGGCCCAAGATTTGAACACTCAACAAGATAGGATAATTAATCTCATTTAAATTTTCTTGACATGCAATACAACACATGAATTGCAAAATTTAAGAAGCTCTCACGCTAAACTTGAAAGAATCACAAAGACAAGAATTGATTCATTGTAATATGTTCAAACAACCTAAAGACAAGATTTTAAATAGCTCCAAAATGAAAACCTAATGTCACATGATAGTTTATATAAAATAATAATAAAAAAAAATACCCTTACTTAAGATATCATAAAAAGGATAACATTGAAAAATACTAAAATTACATCAAAATTATTAAATAAAATATAAATAATAATTTGATAGCATGGACAATTCATATCAATAGTTTTAATTCAAATAAAATTTTTTGGCTATTTAATCAAAATTTAATGGCTTACGCCACAGTCAATCTCATCAATGAACCCGAAAGTTAAAGATTTTTCCAAGCACTATCTAAACTCGACCTAAAGTCAACTTTTGACCAGCCTAATCTATTTTTTCATTAGATTGAGTATGAATCAACATTTTGAAAATCAGGTTGACCCGTTGGGCTTAGCCAGTGGATTTATCATGCGTCAACCAAACTTTGATCCAATAAGCCAAGTCTAAGGGTTGGGCTATGGACTTGACCGTTGAAGGCTGGATTGATCTGATCCATGCCCAAACAAGTTTGGACCTTCATTTTTTAGAGTTTCGAGCCAATTCAATGATGAAGATGAAACCAAAATAAATATAGCTCAACCAAAATATGTGTTAGTAACTAAATGATCTATATGTTGCAATAACCACAAATTATTGGAAAGGATTCTAAAAGGATACTAATATGATTAAGCTTCAATGAAAGATCTTGCCTGAACTGATGGATAACTCCTTCAATGAATTTAAATTTGAAGAATTCTTCTGAAAATCAAGTTCTTAAATAAATTCAAATTCTGAATAACTTGAGAATCATTGTTTTCCCCTAATTTTATGTGGTCATTTCACCGAATTGCTTCTCTTGATAGCAATAATTTCTGTGTCTCAAGATTTATTTATCATACCTATGAGATTGATCACTAGTTGTTTCATTGGAGGAGGAGAAGATTGGCAACCAAAAATTTTCTTCAATTTTTTTTTAAAGGTATTGTAATTAAAGTGTGGGGTGAGGGAATCGAACCTCAAACTTCGAGATTGATAGTACAAATACTATGTCAGTTGAGTTACGTTCATGTCGACAATTTTCTTCAAATTCCACACTCCAAAGTAATTATTTTTTCTTAGGCTATCACATATTATTTCTAAGACCTTTGTCTTCAACATGATTGCTACCATTTTTACTTGAAAAATACTTATGTACATCTTGAATTGAATTCATCTTTATAAAAACTTCTTTAATGGTTCAATCACAATTTGTTACGTGACAAATCTTTTTTTTTTTTTTTGACTTGGATGTAGTCCGAAATGCACCAAGTATTGTTCTTTTCGTTATAGTTCAACTCTTCATCTCAAATGCATATTTTTGTTATGGGCTATGTCAAATTGTATCATTTGCAAATGTCGAACTACTTTTTGGATTTGAGAAAAAGTTTTTGGCTTTCTATACATATAGCATAAGTAAAGGAAATTTTCATAAATAATATGTTTAAATTTTTACCTTACCAAATTGGCATATTTTTTTAAAAATTTGTTAGAATAGTTTTTCTCGATCTATCTCGTTCGAGATCGACAATCGATATTTTGTTAAGAAAATAATATTTTCTAAATTATTGATTGTTTTGGACCTTATCAGTACATCTCACCAGAATGACACATCGAGATCTGCTAATTTTTCTAAATGTTATGTAATTTCTTTAAATCTTTTCAAAATTAAAAAAAATCACACTACACAATTTGGAGAAGTTTGAAAAGATAATTGGTAATTTATTTAGATAATCAGTAAATCAATTTAAAAATTCATGTAATTATGTAGATCTCGGTGTTAATCTCGACAAAATAACTGAAATTCTATATATTTGCGCTTTTTTAGAGAAATTCGGGCATAATTAACACTGAAATTAATCTATATATTTGGGCATAATTAACACTAAAATTCAATGTATTTGAGCTTTCTCATGAATTCTCTGGCAGGATTATCACCGAAATTCAATATATATCTCAAATCTTACCCAATTGTTTGCAAAATTTGATCTTTTTCAAAATTTAAAAATGACACTACAGTCATATTGAATCAATTTAGAAATTTTATTTTGATAATTCGAAAATCTATTTGGAATTTTGGATATTCATGCAATTGTGAAAACATAAATTAAGCTAAAAATTTGAAAATTACATAATAATTTGATATAATATTTAGTCAAGATAATCGAATTTGGAGAAAATTTGAAAAGATATAAGACTTGGGAATATTACCTACAAAATTAGCAGATCTCAGTGTATAATTGTAGCGACATGTATCGAGAAGATCCAGAACAATCGATAAGTTAGAAAAAGTTATTTTTTGAACTAAATTTTGGTGGCCGATCTCTGGTGAGATGAACTGAGAAAAACTATTTTAACAAGTTTTCAGAAAGAGTACTAGTTTTGTAACGTGAAAACTTAAAAAGGTTATTTCTGACAATTTTTCTATAAATAAATAGGTCCAATCACACATTGTCTAAATTTTCCTATTTTTTACCTAAATGGTATGATGGGCTATTATTTTACACAAAAGTATTTACTTTTCCAACCATTCTTACCATTTAGTCTTTTTAAAAAATTATATATAATGATATTAATACCAAAAGATGCATGTAAGGAAAGTTTCTCTCGATTATGAACTTTCAAAATTGGTCTTCTTTTCAAAATTTACACCAGCAAAGAATTTTTTTCAAAAATTTGAAAATATATAAACGAAAGCAAGAATTGAAGAAGCTTTGGAATGAGAAAACAAGGTATATATGATATAAACAACACGGTATATTCAAATATATATTTGAAATTTCTACCAACTGGTTGATCGGATGACGACAACTTCTTTGGCGAGATTGTCGACTTTTCTTTTTTGGAAAATCAACTAAAAAATTGATCTGATCGGCCTATGATCTCCCTACCTTATACCCATACTAAATATAAATCTAACTTCACCTCATGTATATATAAATATATATTCATTGAAACAAATATATACAGGTAAATAAAATAAATAATGGTTAAAATACTGTTTTAATCTCCGTATTTAGAAGTTTGTTGAATGTTAATCGTTTTTTTAATAAAACTTAAATTTTATCCCATTCGTAAAAATACAAGAACTAAAATTGGACATTTAAAAGGATAGAGATTAAAATTAAACTAAGTATAAAAATAACATTTTAATTAATAAAGAAATAAATAAGAAAAAAGGACTCTCATTTTCAACCTGAAAACTGAAAAGAACCTCCTGACTTAATTTTCAACCTGGATACTGTCTACTTATCATCATTTATTGAAACTATTCCAATAAGTAAAGCCGACCAATAAAAGCCATTGCTATATTATTTGAAAGTAACATAGCAATATTAATGATTAAAAGGTTTTACTCTTTTTTGTTTTGTTTTTTCCTTTTTTTTGAGAAGTCTAATAAAAGGCCACCTTCTATATTATTGGAAAATAACGTAACAATGCATTAGTGGTACCCTCGAATATCCCGAATTTCAAAACCATCCTAATAAGTAAAGGCTGTCCAAATAAGAGCCCTTTTATTTTTGGAAAGTAACATAACAATGCATTAAAATTACATATACATCTTGCCAAATCAACCATATTTTGGTAGTAATTATCGTATACTTCTTACGTTTGTATTAGAAAAAGAAATACAATTCTACCAACAAATTTTACGAACTAATTAACTCCATTTGTAACCTTCAATTTAATTGTTTGAGTCAACTAAGAATTTCATAAATTAAAATTCTATATTAAAGAAATGTCTAGTACAAAAACTTCTTTGTTCATTGCTTGTCGTAAAAGTAACACTTAAGAATTGTATGAGACACATTAATTAAAAAGAAAAAAAGAAATATTATCTAATAACATTGATATTAAGATGTGTGAGTTGATGTTGGGGGATGGGTGGTGGGATTTGCCTAAGATGGAGAGTTTTCTTTGGGCTTAAGATGTTGAGGTGATCCTTTATGTGCTTGTACGTGGTTCTGTGATTCCTAAGTATTGTTGGCTATGACATTACTCAAACTGGAGAGGGACCTTCTTCTTTTTAATACAAGTGATTCTAGAAGTTGGTGGAACAAAGTTTGGAGCTCTTATCTTCCAAACAAAATCGACATTTTTATGTGGCGGTTGTTTCATAATATTTGACCTTCTAATTCCAACTTGTAACTCTACAAGATTTCTTATAATCAGTGGTGTTTGTGTTGTAAAAGGTAGATTGAATATGTCATATTCAAATAAACTATGTGTTGGTTTGGACTCCGTTATCAGAAATTTCAAGGGTGAGGTGTGTTGAGTTTTGGCAAAATATTAGAAGTGTAGTTTTGCTCATGTCGGTTAAGTTGAAGAATGGGGATGGACTCTAAGCCAATAAAAGGAGCCTATGTCTCTAGTTTCAAGTCGTCCTAGTTGGAAACACTTTAAACTTGGGTGTGATTTGTGGTTGAACACTATTGGACAGGCGGTGTGCTCGAGTGAAAAGGAACTAGCCTAGATAGAGTTAGACAGATGGATGACTATTTGAGGGGAGGCTTGGTGATACTTTGTTTGAGGGGAGGATTGTTGGGAGGATCATAGGTATATAAATGAGGACAATTATTTCTATTGGTATGAGGCTTTTTGGGATGAAACCAAAAGCAAAGTCATGAGGGTTATGTGAACAATATCATACCATTGTGGAGATAGTTGAAGGGTCGTTGTTCATATCAAGTAGTATCAGAACAACTTGTGGCAAGTGCAAGTCAAATTTGTTGATGCAATATGGATTACACAAGTACATGTTAAGCGGTGATGGTGTTTCAGCAGTTCCGGAATGAATTGCACCATGAATATCAGCAAGGTTTGTCGATATGTGACGAAAAAAGAAATAACAAAATAGTTATCCAATGAGACCCTAACTTATTCAACTATTTTTATGGATTGTGACAAGATATATATACAATAATAAAAATGACTATAAAATTTTGAACTTTTAATTCGTTGTATGAATTTTAAAACATGTCTAATATTTCTGTAAAATTGAAAATTGGAGGGTCATGTTAAGATTTAATGATGGAAAAATTTTAGAAATCATGAGAGAGTTCTAGAAAAGAAATAGCAATTGGATACAAAGTTTGAACTTAAAAAAGTATACAAAAATATACAGTTTACTTGTACGGGGAGTATAGTGAACTTCTGAAAAGAGTAGCGACAAAGACGTAAGATTTTGTACTTTCCTTTTTGTCATTTCTTTTGTATTATCCAACAGAGTCCACAATATAAGTTTGGATTAAAATAGAATTGTATAATAAAATCTGGACAAAGAAATCTTTTGTGGCTGACAGACTCAAAAAACATCTTTATTTTATGAACAGGACGTCAGTACTACAGTAACATCAAACTATTTCATACTACATATTACTGTCATTCAAAAAAATTTAAATTTGATGATTCGAAAAAATCGATTAACACAATCTAATCTATATGATTTGGATTGAGTTATTTTTAGATAAAATCAATTGAACTTATTATTAATTTTAAAAAGTATATATAGAGAGAGGATGTAATTATATATACATAATTTTGTTTAATTTCATGATTTTTTAAATAATTTATTATCCAACAATTGCTAAAAATAATCTTTTAACACGTTAGAAAGAAAATTTTCACGATATAAATTTAAATTGAATTGTTAATCTTAACTTAATATATGAAAATAATTAATAATTTTTTCACATATTAACATTTTACTTATTTTTAGAACAAAAATAAAAATTAATAACCAGAGTAACCCGAATCAACCTAACCCAAATGTTTCAAGATTATTGGGTTGAAGAAACTCACAATCAGAACAATTCGATTGGATCTAAAGAATATTTTAACCCAATCCAACCCAACTTACAAACACTTCTACTGCAAATATATATTCAATTTAGCATGGTATTATAAATCACTTTTGTTGGGACATAAATGAAACTAACAAACAAAAAATAAATAATAAAAAGCAATCGACACAGATTTTCATGATTCACGAACAGTGTGTTAATTAATATCTCGATACAGAAGTGACAATTGAATTAGAGAGTTTATATTTGACACACTTTACTAAATCTCAAATTTTGTAAATTAGGATATAGTACGTATATAATATAGATTTCAACTTTCAAGGCATTCCAATGAACCTTAATTTATTAATATTTCATTTAATCCATCCTGAATTATTATTTTCAACATGTTGATTATACAGTGGTACGGCAAGTACAGAGAAGTTTCTACTTTTACCACCTAACTTTTTCTTTCACAAATATTAACTTCAATTACTAATCAACGTGTGTGTCGAGACTTTTCTTAATTTTGATTACTATTTACTTTATAAAAAATAATGGATCTTTTATAATGTTATGATAATATTGTCCATTTTGAACATAAATGACCACGTATAAATTTACTTTTAGAGTCACTCAAAAAAAGTCAGCACTAATAATGGAGATAATATTGATACTTATTTATCATGAATTCTCCATTCCCTAGCTAACGTAAAAACTTTGTATGCATCTAAAAATCTCCCTCCGAATAAAGAACCACCACGGAGTCTTCCATCATATTGTCAACTTATCCATCTAACCCTTTTATCCAAGCAACTCCTCTTTCATCAGGAGCACACCACCTATCTAATGAAACTCAACTACAAATCATCCCATTGACTACATCTTTCAAAACTCACCACTTCTTTATTCGACACCTGAAGATTCTACCAACAGAGTTTAAATTAGGGGGCCTTGTTCTAATACCAATTGATAAAGATAATGAATCTCTTCACAATAGTATGATTTATCTATTTTAGGTATTATCCCTCATGACTTTATGCTTTTAAAATCATTCAAAAGATCTTAATATCAATAAAGATAATTATTCACATTTATCTATCATAAATCTTTTTCTTCTTTAGTCAATGCAAGACTTCTTTTGCATCTAAGAGTTTCTAATAATATATTTTCGTTATTAAATATTTTAACTTTGTATCTAAGAAGTTTGTGAATATAAAGATAGAGCATAGAAACATGAAATCGAAAGTTTTTGCTGCTCAATGAAATATTTCGAAGAAAAGGGAAAAGAACACATCCAGTAATTGAGCAGTGGAAGTGTGTGTGCATATGAACTGAAGTTATATGGATGATGAATTGCAAGAATGTTTAAACACACAATATAACACCAAATTAATGTCTTTTTGGATCATTACAGAGTAAGAAATTAAAGTTAATACAAAGTTGTAAGGCAAAAACTATTAAGTAGGGTTCTTGAGAAACCTAAGGATAAGAAGGCAGGTGATCAGCAGCCTCAGCACCCCACCAGAATGGAAGAGCTGAAGCTGATATTTGGTTGAAATCCTCCACATGGTATATGTAATTGTTACAGCTCAGAACCTCCACCGACGTGCACTCCACCATCGTCTCTTCCCCGGAGACGTCCGTGTAAGCCATCGACCCTTGATTCCTTGTCGTTGCTTGTTCTTTTAGCATGCTTCTTAGTTTCATCACCTGATGGGCAACAATTAATCTAAAAGCTTAAGTTGACGAGAAAACTTCTCGTTGTTCAATAATTTAAACCAAGTTTTTAAGTAAATCCAATCTTTCATTTATAAGATTAATATGCTCCCCCACACAATTTAATTTTTCAATTAAATGTATTACTCCATCCATATTCTTATCTATATTTCTATATGTCATAACGTTTCCTTTTAAATATGTTGAAAATTTCAAGACGCCTTTTACGTCATTATTTATATAAGCAATACTTCCAAGACTTCATGGGACGATGTGTCTTTTACATGATTTTATGTCAAAAAATGTATAACATGATTGACCTTGTCTTTCACTAAGTTAGCCTAATTAAGCTCGTTTAGTGACAATGATTTATTAATGCCAATTTGAACTCAATATAACTCATAGATTATTTGAAACGACTTTTTTAAACACTGAAAAACCTTTTTTTTTTATTTATTTATAATAGTTATTTCAAGCATACCCTAAATTATCTTTACCACCTTATTAGGGTGTCATTAAACTCATGTTTGGGAATGATTTTGAAAATAGTTAAAATCATTTTTGTCACGCTTAAAATCACTCCAAAATACACCTTTAACTACTAAAATTTAATTTAATATTTAATTTTACAAAACTTTTAACTACAATTCTCATTTCATCAAAATTGGTTTTGAATCATTATAAGCATGTTTCATAATGATTTTAAAAATGACAATTGATTTTTAACCGTTCTATAAGAATCACTCCCAATAAAACATGCCCTAAATTATCTATGATGTTCACTCTATTTGTGACAATCTAAATTAAAAAAAAAAAATGTGAAAGTATTGTGTAATTGATAGGTAATCTAAAATTTGTAAAACAATAAAGTTGAAAGTGAAAGGTTAGGGTACAATAATATATTTGTATGAGTACCCCAAATAAAAGATGATGAAGAGAGAAAGAATAGAGAAAACCTCTTGTTGAAGGTTGTGTTTTTCCATAGAGATGGTATCAAATTGTTGTTTGAGAGTATCGTAGAGATGCTCAAGTTGCTTAGTCTTCCAGCGAGCTCTTCTATTTTGAAACCACACAGCTATTTGCCTTGGCTGGAGCCCAAGTTCCTTTGATAGCTTCATTTTTCTATCAGGATCAAGCTTCACTTCCTCTTGAAAGCTTCTTTCTAATGCCTCTAACTGATCTTGATTCAATCTCTTCTTCTTCTGATCCACTCCTCCAACCATACTTTGCTCCCATTCCACCCCCGCTTTCTTCCTCGTCATCTCTATAATTGATTGAACCGGAAGGTTAACAATATCAATCAAGTCTTATTTGATAATCATTTGTTTAATTTTCAAAAATCAACCATTGACCATCCTTCAAACTGGCATATGTGTTGTTGCTTAGTTCTTTGAGTTAATTATCGACTCTTCCTCGACTTATGAGTTTTTTTTTTTTTTTTTTGTTATCTACCACTGTAACAATGTTTTCGACATATATATATATATATATAGTTTTCAAAAGCTTGTTTTTGGGAATTTGGAGTTCGGTTAAGAATTTGAATGTTACATTGAAAAAAAAATGAAAACTAGGGTAAGGAAATTGCAAAAATTAACAAAAAACTAAAAACAAATTTTCTTTTATTTTTTAAAAATTAGGTTAATAGTTCAAATGTTTTACCTTAAGGAAAATTATGGAAAATTATTTTAAATGGTAAAACTGTTGAAAATATTTATAAAATATAGCAAAATTTGAAAACTATGAATGATGGACGTTGATAGATACTAATAGATTTCTATTAGTGTCTAATAATGTGACTAATAGACACTGTATCTATTCGTGTATAGTTCTAAAATTTTGTTATGTTTTGTAAATTTTTTAATTATTTTTTTATATTTAAAAATAACCCTAAAATTATCGTAGAAAAATTGCAAGACCCAAAAGGTATTAAACATGGGTTTAAAAACTTGATTTTCTTTTCCTAATCTATCTAGGAAGTAGAACTAAAACGTGCTTTTAAGAAATGTGGAAAGCTTACTACAAAATTGTTGGCTAACGAATATAATTTTAACACAAGAATTTTTGTTTGTTCTTATATATAATATTAAATCATGACAAAATAAACTCAAAATAGAATATTTATTATCTTTGTTTGATAATAATAATAATAGTGGAAGAAAATGGTGAAAAGGTTAATAAATGAGTGGGAATGAGAGGTAAAGGAGTTGGGTTTACCAGGAAACTGATCCAAATTGTAGTTGATGTTGCAGTTATAGTTGTAGAGCAATGCAGAGGAAGGAGAAGAAGAAGATTGTGGTAGTAGTGGAGAAACAAAGTTAGGACTAAAACTTTTCCCATTATTCCATTCCATATTTGTTTGGAATGTGTTTTCTTTTCACAGAGCTCTCTCTGTTTTGAGTAGCTGGAAGAGGAAGCCGAATGGACCACAAAGAAGAAGATAGTAATACTAATATATATATATATATATATGAAAGGCGAAGGTTAAAAGATTAGATTAGTTAGGCGTGGAAGATATAACAATAGACGACGAAAGTGTGTTCTATTCTGTGTCTTCTTGCGGCCCTTCCAAAAAGAAAAAAACAGAGAGAAGAAGGAAGGTGTTAAAGAATACTTGACTTTTTGGGGAAAACGAAAAGGTTTATTATAGTTTATAATGAGAGAGAAAAAGGAAGGGAGAAAGGGAAAAATTAATTAAGTAAAGGGGGGAAGGCGTGAGAAAGTGAAGACAGGCATATAATGTCAGTTGAAGCAGGGGGCAGAAGAAACAGAGGAAAGCAGAAGAAAGCAAGATGAATTATGGGGACCATATCGAAAGAGACCTTTGAAACAAAACAATTACCCCTTTTCTTCCTCTCTCTTTGGATTTTCCCTCTTCGCCCACAATTACAAATCTCTCTCTCTCTCTCTCTCGCACCTTCTGTATTAATGGGTTTTCAGAACAGATCATGAAGCAGAGCAGAAGCGTATTTGAGAATCCTTTTTTTTTTTTTTGGGTTATTGTGTGGATCTGGGTTTTGCTTTTTGACGATGATGATGGTTGTGGTGGTTGTGGTTTTGGTTTTGAGAAAGGAGGGCTCCGGAATCTGAGTCGTAGCAAAAGAGAAATAGAAACGGGTGGGGGAAGACTAAAACAGAGTAGTACACACACCATTACAGTAAACAGAGCAGTACACATAATGTGAATTGGTTAAGGTTGACAGACTGAAAGCTCCAAAAAATGGCGAAAGAGATTGATCATATTATCATACTTTCCCCTCCATTATTTTCTAACGCGTGACGTATTTATATCTGTTTGCTGTTGTTGGTTTCCCTTTTTTAGTTAGACAATATAGGATTAGTGGGCTAACCTTATTTTATTATTATTATTTTTTTTCATCGTTAACACATCTAGATACTAGTTGAACTATCTTTCGAATTAGATGGTTTAATCAATAGAAAATATTTTGATAAAAAAAAATTAGATACCTCTAAATTGCACCCCTTCATTGTATAATCCAGATGAAAAGAAGATGCATGAGATTAAGACAGTCGCTAATTATTTGGTTATATATTTTGATATTATTTATTTATTTATTTATTATTATTATTATTATTTTGCAAATATGACCATTAAAAAAAAAACTTAATCGATTAGGAGAGCCGTGGACCGTTAGTTTACATATATATGCATTAGACTTATTGATTGAAGGTTAAATACCAACATCTTTAAACACTTGATATAGTAAATCGATGATAAATAGCCTATGAGTTAGCTTATAATGTCAATACAAGTTTATAAATTATTTCCATCCATAAGTTTTTTAGGCCTTTTTCTAGGAACAGTTGCAAATATAGACATTAGACCCAGAGTATTAACATATATAAGATAATGTAAAAAAAAATAGTTTATCAGTAATAAACTATATTTTTTGTAGGAGTCTATAAGTGATAGACCATATCACTAGAGTCTATCGACGATAGAAGTCTACCGTTGATAGATTTGGGAGTCTATCAACGATAGAAATCTATCACTAATAGACTTAGACTGGGCTATATTTGCAACTTTTTTTAAATGATGTAATACACTTGGTAATTATTCCTAAAAATATTACCAATTGTAATTACCCTTTTTTTTATTGTTTTCAAAATTAAATGGTGACTTCCACACTTTTTGGAAACTTTATAGTTTATTTTGATGATCAAAATGACTCTTAATGAACTATTTTTGTTGTTTTGGGGACGAATAGAGAAACCAACATGTTCAAACCTTGTTTTTTTTTAGGATTTGTACTTTAATATCCATGTTTAGGACAATTTTATAGGTCTTGAGTTGGTTTAGAGCATATGAGGCTTGAAAATCACGTAACTAGATCCATTTTAGGTTTTAAAGTACACTTGGCACTAAAGAAAATAAAACTTTGTTTACTTTTTGGATGACATGCATTTAGTATGCATGTTTTGAACACTTTATATAGGTTTTGGGTGGATATATAACATATGAGACTTGAAAGTCATGTAAATGAATTTGATTTATTAATTTTGATACATGATTCATTTCAAACAAGTAAGATTGAGCAGGTTGTGTTTATTGGACTTTAATATTCCTTTTCAGGTTTATATATTTTGAAGATGCCGGAAATGACTTTTTTTTAGACCAACTAACCAAGCGATTTTTTTTTCCCTGTGTATTTAATGTATTCTTTTTGTTCATTTTGTATAGTCAAAATGAAAACTAACAGCTTAGGAAATAAACAAACACTAAAGAATTTTGATCCGATGATATATTTTAGTTAAGAAATTAAGGGTTGAATATATTTCTTTTTCTAAATTTATTGTTACAATGTTAATATATTTTGTTACATGAAATTGAAATTATTTTTTAAAAATATTAATCTCGAGCATTTATAATATATTAATAAATGTGGGAAAAATTTAAATTAGTTTCAGTGGACGTGTTTTTGTGTTACTAGAAATACATGATGGCCACGAATCATATATGTTAACAGTTATAAAGTTATGGCGACGTTTCGTGCTTGAGCAAACACTATCTGCCGACATATCATGTGTGGAAAAAAACGCAACTTCTATCCACGAAGACTTTTATGTGGGTAGATCCTCATTTCTGCCGACGAATCTTGCACGGGGAGAAAATTAGTTTTGTCGTTGCATGTAGTTGCATTGGTAGAGAGAGTTTCTATCGATTCATAATGCATAGGCAGAAATGTGATTTTTGCCTACAAAAGTTGTTGCGTGGGCAAAAGGATTTTCTATCCATGCGTTTACTTACATGAGTAATGTCGACACACTGCCAAAATGCATGGACAAAAACTCTGTCGATGGACTTCCCATCCTCTTCCCACGTCTTCTTCCAACGTATTCTTCTTCATCAAACAGTGCACAATAACCATCTATCATTTCTATATAGTAAACACTAATATATGTTTTTATAATTTCTATATGGTTTGCACTCTATATCTGTTTCTATATAGTAAACACTAATATTTGTTTCTGTTTTAATAATGCTTATTTAATAATGTACTTGTATGTCAACTATCTATCTTAATAACTTTATCAAAAACTTTAAATCAATACATCTATTATTGATACATTTGAATTAAAATAGACAAAGATAGACAAAGATAGAATACTATCTCTATCTATCTCAGATAGACAATAAAAGGTAAACACTAATATCTGTTTCTATACTTCCTATATCATTTGCATTCTATATTTCTATATTTGTTTAGTTGAGTTGATCTATTATTGATAATTTTGAATTGAAATAGACAAAGATAGAGCACAGATAGACAGAGATAGAATACTATCTCATATAGATAGTGGTGGATTTCTACCATAGACTATCTAAGATAGACAGAGATAGTATTCTATCTTTGTCTATCTCAAATACACAGTGATAGACTTCAATGGTAAACACTAATATATGCTCTATATTTCTATAGTTCTTTAGTTGAGTGGATCTACTATTGATAACTTTGAATTAAGGACAAAATGGTTACAGTTAGGTCCTTTTATTTAATTTAATAAAATGACCTAATTGCAACCATTTTGAAACTACAAGAGGATAATTGTTCAAATTGAAAGTACATGGGTGTAATTGTAACCAATTCCATAGTTCAGAGGTAGTTTTTACAATTTTTCTTTCATTTCTGTTTTTTGTCCCGTGAAGTAACTTCACGAGACAAAATTATAACAATATGGAAAAAAATAAATACGTTCATGAAGATGAATAGATTGTCTCGTGAAGTTGCTCTATGAGACATCCCATGAAGTAACTTCACAAGACAAACTTACAATATTATGAAAAATAAATAAATACGTCTCATAAAGATAAATAGATTGTCCCATGAAGTCGTTTCACGAAACAAAAGACATAAATGAACTCAATTTTATGAGAGACAAAAGTCAATCTTTTGTCTCATAAAGTTGAGTTCATTTCTATCTTTTGTCTCATGAAGTAAATTCATAAGACTATCTTTTGTCTCATGAAGTAACTTCACAAGACAAACTTGTAATTTTACGAGACAAACGACAGACCATCTCATTTGTCTCGTAATGTTTTAAGTTTGTCTTGTAAAGTTACTTCACAAGACAAAAGACTTACTTACAAACTCAATTTTATGAGACAAACGACTATTTTTCAACATAAAAAGAAAAAAAAACAAAAGATTACTTTTCAACATACTTGCCTCTTTTAGAACTCTTAACTGAAGATCAATCAAATATAAAGTTCTATCTTTGTCTATCTGTGATAGACAAAGATAGCGTTTATAAGTCTTTCACATAGAGTTCTATCTTTGTTTATCACAAATAGACAAAGATAGACGTTTAAATTTGTCTATCTGAGATAAACAGAGATAAAACATTATCTCTATCTATCTGAGATAGACAAGTAATAATACTATACATCATCAATCATTTATACACTTTCAATTGAATAAGATATTGATCATATTTAAAATTTTAAGAATCCAATGTTCTAACCATAGAAGCTATTATAAATCGAGTGAAGATCAATCAAAGATAGAGTTTTATCTATCTCTATCCTTGAGAGTTCTATCTATCTCTATCCTTGATAGACAAAGATAAGCATCTATCTCTGTGATAGATAGGGATAGAGCACTATCCTTATCTATCTAATAGACTATCTCTATCTATATCCACCCCTTTCGATCTAATCCTCACTAAGATGGACAACACATTAATTTCGTATTTTCGACTAACTGGCTTCCAAAATAGCTTTGCAGTGTTGTATACAACAACTTGTTGGAATTGTGGAGGAAAAGTTCAATAACTTGATTTATAGATTGGGGCATACAAGAACAGTTGTTGTCCTCTGAGTTTTTTTATTTTTTATTTTTTATTTTTTGCAGAATAAAGCATTAGATGTTGGGGATGTCCTAGAACTCGCAGTTCATAAATTTTGTGTTAAACATTCTATTTATCAATAAACTATTATTGAGTATCTTATTCAATAAAATTGTTAATTTTGCATTCTATTATGAAAATCCAATAAGTATATCCATGGCTATAGTATAAATACTTTAACTTTATATGGTGACATAAATAGATCAAGTTGATAGTATATAGCCTAAATGGTCTATAAGTATATGGATGAAATTGGGTATCTCATCTTGGTAAACACTATTGGATGCGGCTCATTTTGTATAGGTAATACAAATGATGTGATCCATAGATCATTCATGTAGAGACTGTGAGTGGAGGCATCCAATACAATGAGTTTGCATATAGACTGGACCATGAAATAGTCACTTTTCTTTATAACAACTGTTTACTGTTAAAACTGAATATTTCATACTTAAGTAACCTAGGATAACTTGATCTTAATCCTGAGCTAGCTATGAACTCCTGTTTATTTGGAATTATTCTTTGATCTGCATGGGTGAGAGTAGTCCAACAGCACTGCTCAATAAGTCTTCCCTTTTGGGGATAAGATTGGATGGATAGTTGGGGACATAGCCCTGCAAGATGGAATTCACTCCTACCCATTTTAAGGCTAGTAGATAGGTTGTTTTCTTAAGTGTTAATTCCAGGTCTTGAACAATCAGGGCCCCGCCTTCTCATGATGGAGAAGAATATGATTCACAAATAGTATTATGAATCAAAATTGTTCACTAGAGGGTCGGTGGGTACTTAAGGAACAAGATGTATTTATAGGGGTAAAATGGTAATTTTGACCCAACTGTATACAGACGACCTGTGAAGGATCAACTTACTTATCATGGTTTATATGGAAAAAAAAATATATCTATAGTGAGGAGAGTGTAACTATCAAGCTATAGTGGTGTGTCTTGATAGTTAACGAATAGTAATTAATTCGATTAAAGAATTTTAACGAATTAATTACAAATTGTTGGAGCTCATGATTTGTAGGTCCATTAGGTCCCTTTACTAGTTCATTAAATTGGAATAACAAATTGAGTATTGATGTATGAAATTAGGGTTATGAATTTGAAAGGTTCAAATTCAATTATTAGGATTTTCGGTTGATTATATATGATACAATTAAAAACGTTTAGTTTAATCGAAATTAAAAAAAAAAAATTGGAAAATCAATTAATATTTAAATTATATTTAAATATAAAATTGATTTATTGGTGATATTGATATTTTATTAATTTAATATTTAGATATTAAATTAATATTTTTTAATTTAAAAGTTTAAATAAAAATCAATTAAAATTAGTTTTATTTAATTAATTTTATAAAATTAAATTAAAAAATTAAAAAAATGATTTTTGAAATCATTTTAAGTTAGTGGATTTTTCCAATTTTGGGAAAAATCCACTAACCATATTTGATGGATTATCACCAAATTCTATTTCTTTGTGTGATGATTTTCAAGTTGAAGCTGCCCTTCATGCAACCTTGTACATTTGCATGAATTCTACCTATATATAGAAGCTCCATGCATGAAGAATACAAAAGCATTCTGAGTTATACTTGCTGAAGTAATAACCTGAAAACCCTACAGACCCCTCACTTGTTCTTCATCAGTTCAGCTTGATTTAGTATTTCCACCACACGTTCCAGCTTGAGCATAGTAGAGAAGATCTCGATGGTAGTCCTCTTGAAGTTTCAAGATCTATCTTGGTAGATTTCAGCTGAATTTGTGAAGAAAATCTTCAAAGGTAATATGTGTTTCAAACTCTCTTCTAAATATCATATGAACAACATGCTTAAAACTCAAATTAAATGTAGTTTAAGTACTTATTGATTCTAAAGTCTTCCGTTGCATGATATTTCATTCCTTCATTAAAGTGAAGAGAATACTGTGAAATTCAAAGAAGAAATAAAGATTGCTCTTCACTCGGCAACGAAATGTGTGACATTACAAGACAACAGAAGAAGGAGAAGAAGAATTGTACTTGTGTGATAGATGGAATCGACAAAGAAGAATGAAAACCTTTGAACTATGTGGTGAAGAACAATGAAATCGATCAATGAAGAAGAAGAAAATGAATTGAAATCAACGAATGATCGGAATTGAACGAAATTGTTTTGGAATTGAATGAACATGAAGCTAAGAAGAAGAAGATCGGAAATCGTGGTAGGAAATCGAGGGTAGTTTTGGAATTTTTTAAAAAAATATTCGTTGATATGATTTTTTGCCATAGTGTATTAATAGTTTGTTATATATATACATATTTGACAATTCTCTAATAATAACCTACTTTCTTACCATTTTTAAAAAAGAAAATAGTAAAAGTTTTTTGTTTTATGGCTGCAAATAGCCACCAATCCATCGAAACCCTGCTCTATTTGATTGGTAAAGGCAGACAAACAAAAACTTCTTTTTATTACCTTTTCATGATTTCTTAACTATTAAACTACAAAAAAATGGGTTCTTAATTGGGTTCTTAATTTCAAGGAGTATATTCTTACCAAATTGATGAAAGAGGAGAGATCAAAAGGTTAAGAATGTAAAAAAAAAAAAAAAAAAAAAAAGGGAACTTAAATCTAGATATGAAAATTTCCTAAATCTTAGGACATGTATGAAATATTAATTGTGAATATGGCCAGCAGGCTAAATTTTTCTTGAAATAAAGAAAAAAATGGATCTATCTAGAGATACGTTTGTTGCAATTAAAAAGTGCATTTCCATATGCATATTACATAAATATGTTGGATTTTGATAAAACATTAGAAGTACAGTTTGTCCCATTGATTAAATTGAAGAATGGGATGAACTCCAAACCTATAAAAGGAGCCTATGCCTCTAGTTTTAAATTGTCTCGGTTAGAAACACTTAAGCTTAGTATGTTAACTCTAATTAAATATTTTGTATTCTTTAGTTGGAGAGTGAGAAAAGGGTGTAATTAATCAAACGAGTGTTCTTGTAATTTGGATCGGAATAGAGAATTGTTGTGTGATTGTAACAATTTTTCATATGGTAGATTTCTTTCTGCGTAAATTTTTGTATTTCTAATTTTATTATTTTTCTAAGTTGTAGAAGTGAGAGGTTTTTTCCAATAAAATATTGTAAAGTGGTATTTATAATTACACAAATAGAAGAGATGATGAACTGGTTGATGTGCAGCCAAAAAGAAACAAACACAGATTAATATTGCCCCACAGTAACTGCACCAAATTCCTGTGATAGGTTTTCTTTTCTTTTCTTAATAGAATTTGAACATTTTTTTTAAATGTTGACTATGGTTTAGAGTTTCGTCTTTAAATATTTTTAGCCTTTCGAGACATTTGAGTCTTATGTCCACGTATTTTTTTAAAATATAATAACCAAGTGATTAGTATTAAAATCTTACTAAATTAATTCAAATGATCGTGTGTATAAATTATAGGATGGCTATTAATATTTAAGGTTAAGAATCGACAATTACTGATAAATAGAAAATGTAGAGTAAAAGAAAAGTATGTTGGCTACGTCTAACTACAAAGGAAGAATAATTTTATTAGAAAATAATACATATTACGGCATTAGAGCGTCTCTAGAATTATAAAGTTTATATAGCACCTTCCTCTAACTTTGTAGGGTCATAAACGTAAATAATGTAAAGATGGTAAATATGTAAATCATTTCGGTTTAGGTGTTCTCCCCTAACCCTTATTAGGGTGTGCCACCCCTCGATCTCGATTCGCTATCCGAAGCGTCACATACCAAATTCAAGGCATTCTAACGGTTAAATAGCACAAAATATCCTGATACTTTGAGAGAATGTTTCTTATCTCTGTCTTGAGGAATAATTATTACCTACTACGAGCATTTTATATAATGCAACCTTTAGTTAATAACAAGCTTCGTACCGTTGTCTTGACATCCTTTATAAATTCCTTTAGATTTTTGTATGAATTTTTTTTATGCCAAAAGTCTTTTTCTTTTGGGATAAGTCCATGCTTTAGTCTCTATTTTTTTATTTCTTTTTATTTTCGATTTTCTCTGTTAATTTAAAGTTTCAATTTAACATATTTAGTATGGTCCCTCATATTTTAACAAATTTCAATTTAGTCTCTTAAAATTGATAAATAATAAAATTAGTCATGATAAAATTTCATCACAATTACTAATATCTCGAGTAACTATTTTGTAACCATTTTGTTTTTAAAATTAAATTAATACACACTACTTACACCCTTAAATTTCTTCCTTCGTTATCTACTTTTCATCAATGATTTAAAAAATCAAACCAAATCTTGAGAACTAAAAAATAGTTTTGAAAAAGTTGTTTTTATTTTAAAATTTGGCTAAGAATTTAACTATTGTAATGTAAATAAAATATGTCGATTTTAAAAAATAAATGGTTACCAGAAGAGGCCTAAGTGAATTGAAACAAGTTTAGAAGAAAAAGAATCATTTTTTTTTTTTCGAAAGAGAAGAAAGAGAATCATCTGAGAAAGAAAAGCTTTCGATTTCCCCTTTAAACTTCTAAGAAGTTTGTAGAAATTTCACTCTTAAATGACATTTTCTTCCTTTAAATTTTTAAGGATTCAAAAGAACAGAACGAAACGTTAAAAACTAAAAGAAAACTTAGATTTAAGCAATAACTTGTTACACTAACATTTCTAAAAGGAGGACCAACCAAAACGTGGTTGAGTTAAAAAGAGAAATTCTGCTTAGAAAAGAGAGTTGCATTAGGAGTAAGAATAGAGTGTGAGAGTGGTCCATTTATAAAGAACAGAGAGAACCTGTAATCGAGAAGATCATATGTAATAGCAAGTTAAAACTCAAAGCAAAGAAGAAAATGAGCCAAAAATGGAATTGAATCCTGAACGGTGCCAGAATTTAGAAAAAATGAGAGAGATTGAGAGATTCGTTCACCCAGAACAGAACCAGAGTGGGGTGCCCTGTGCACAGGCCGCGCCATAGGTGGACCAAATCCCAGCACCAACATCTCACCTGGTCCACCACTCCACCTAGCTACTCCTACTCTCACATGCCTTCATTGGAACCCAAAAAGAGCACAGGGGAATTCATGGACTTCCTTAAAATGATGATTCTATCGACGCGTGTTGTACGCCGAGCATCAATCAAGCACCAAGATTGGTATGAAATCGACAAATAAAGATAGGTAAAAAAAAAAAAAACATAAATAGTAGATAATCAACATAAAGATTTACCTGATTCACTAATATCGTGTTAGCTACGTTCACGACAAAGAGAGGGGGAAGTTTTATTATTAAAGAGAATAATTCAGATAAAAAAGGCACCTCTAGGATTAGAAAGTTTATATAACTCTAAACTTTAGAACTGATTATAGAACAGATCCGATTCAAGTAACGTTGTTATATAACTCCTCTAAACTCTAGGGCCAAAATCGTAGATAGCACAGATAACACAAATACGAATACAACTTCAGTTTTGGGGGTGTTGCCCCCGAACCACCACCAAAGATGGTAAACCAATAAGTGAGACCCACATACTTAGTCACTATCAGATATCAGATTCAAAGCATTCCAACAAAGACGATAACTACTACCCAGCAATTCAGATGGAATTTGGGGCCCGATCAGTATGGAAACTCTAAAATCTCACTCAAGAAATCAATGATGATCAAGTAGTCTGTTGAATAACTTCAATCATCCATGGAGGTATCACATAAATATCATATGGCTTCCAAGAAGACAAAAATGATCCATCAAGAGTCATTTTACATGTATGATTACTCACCAGGTTACAATTAATTCTCCAAACTCCATATTTGTATATATGTAATAGGTGATGACAGAAATTGGAGGACCAGAAGCTCTTCAAAAATTTTGAGGGGAGGTGGGACGGTGGTCCCAAGGCCCATGAGGTGAAGAAGCATTTTAATCTTCAAGCTCGATAATCTTTACTACTGAGGCATCCCCTACTTTCTGGCAAACCACTACACGGTCATGTGCCTTAATGATTCCTGCTGACTTTCCATGATCTAGAGCAGCCTTCAGAACAGACTCATTCGTCGCATTGTTAGAGCCCGCCTAGGAAGCAAGAAAAATATTTAGTTTATTAATACAATAGTATGATTATCTGATCAAAATGCTAGCACAACTTGTTACTCCAAGAAGTTCACTGTTTCACTCTTTTGTTCAAATACACAAGAAAACAGTATACAATAAAATGATTGTGGAACTCGTCATAAACGGTAATTCTGCCACATCCTCAGAAAAAAGTATATATAATAATAATAATATAATAAATATAATATCAGCTAACAATGGCTCACAGTGCAGGGACAAAGCAATCACAGATAACATGTACAAAACCCAGCCATTGTGGAGGGTATACAAATAATAGATGTCATTCCGTTGCTTCTAAAGCAACTGGGAAAGAAAAGGGGATTGTTGCAAAGCTCGTCAATGAAAGAGCCTATGAAAAAGTGGATTGATCTTTTCAAGACGCAAGTCTTTGGCTTGCATCAGAGGATATGGGTTTGGGGGTGCATTTCTTCAGCAAACTTCTCTATAATTCTGAATAAAAAAAACCAAGGGCAAAACCTGAGCCAAAAGGGGTTTGAGACAAGAGGACTCCCTCTCCCCCTTCCCTCTTACACTCATGGGAGACCTTGAGCAGACTAATCCACTTTTGCAATGAGAGAAGCATCCTAAAAGGCTTCACCGTGGATGAACGAAATGTTAGTACTCATCTCCAATGTGTTGACGATGCAGTTACTTTCTGCCCAAAGTTAGATGATTCTTTACAGAAATGTTAGTACTCATCTCCAATGTGGTGGTCAACTTCTCTATAATTCTGAATAAAAAAAACCAAGGGCAAAACCTGACAAAAGGGGTTTGAGACAAGAGGACTCCCTCTCCCCCTTCCCTCTTACACTCATGGGAGACCTTGAGCAGACTAATCCACTTTTGCAATGAGAGAAGCATCCTAAAAGGCTTCACCGTGGATGAACGAAATGTTAGTACTCATCTCCAATGTGTTGACGATGCAGTTACTTTCTGCCCAAAGTTAGATGATTCTTTACAGAATTGGTGGTGGTCATCTTCCTTTTACTCCAATGCTCCAGGTAGCCCTCAATTTAACCAAAACCCCTTTCATTGGTATATATTAGCATCGATTGAAATGAAGCCCTAGCTGCCAGCCTCGGTGGTGTACAGCAAATAAACTTTCAATTATTTACCTTGGCTTTCCCTTGGGTGGAAATCATCAGGCCATTTGTTATGGGGGATGACAACCCATGGTAGACACAAATTGGAAATGCCTCCTCTCAAAGGGGGGCTGACACTAGCCCAAACAGTTCTAAACAGAATGGTCCTTGGTCTCTGGAAGAAAGTGATTTCTCGTATATATGGGGTTGAACCTTTTGGGTGGACTGCTTCTAAACCAATGGGCGGGGCGTTGGAAGACCTTCATTCAATATAACCAAGAATGCATCCTTCTTCCTTAAACTTTTGATGTTCAAAGTTAAGGAGGGGAAAATCGATTGTGGAAGGACAGATGGGTGGGAGACAATACTTTAAACATGCCTTCCCTGATCACTTTTGTATTACCACCAAAAGCAATGCAACCATTGCAGATTGCTGGTATGAAAAATTAAAAAGACTAGGACTTGGGTTTTAGAAGAAAGTTTATCGACACAACATAGATGGTTGGGCCTCGTTAATAGAATAGATTTGGTGCAGTTTGGATCAGGAAAAGACAATGTGTTGTCGACTCTGGACCCCTTGAGTATACCTCCAAGTCTGCCTTTTTGTAGCTCACAGAATCTAGGCCCTTTTTGAAGACTCCCCTTGTCAACTCTATTTGAAAATTCAATATCCCTAGAAAGGTGAAAATTTTCTTTTGGCCTTTAGCTGCTCATAGAGGCATTAATACTCGCGATAAAATGCAGAGGGTGGGTGATGTTCCCGTCATTGTGCTGCCTGTGTTTCAACAATGAAGAATCTTCCGGATCAGAGTTTTCTTTGAAAAGCTAGGCTTTTTTCCTGAGGTTGTTGAACTCCCTGATTTTTCTTCCTTGGAATTTAGACGATTGGCTGGAGGTTCTTAATGGGGGATAATTTAAAAGGCTAGCTAATTGTTATGGGGCTATACATTACAGTCAATGCACTATGGTGGGCTGTTGGAGGGAGAGAAATTTCAGGACTTTTGAAGATAACATTGTAGTAATTGAATGAACGAGACTTTGTTTCACGGACAGCTCCCTACTTCTTGGATATAGAAGCAGCAAATATATTTGTAATTATTCCCTCACAAAAATTCTTCTAGACTGGAAGGTTTTGCTTGTGATTAGTTCATTTTGGAGGGGCTTATCGCTTTCCCTGCCCCCAGGTTGTCCTTTTGTTTCTTTCTCCATATATATTTCCAGGTTTCTTACTAAAAAAATTTTTTTTTTTTTTTTAAAAAAAAAAGAAGCTTGAATGGCTATATAAACCACCACATCTAGACCTACCACAAATACAACTTGTTTTAGAGAAGAAAACATGAGGCCCCATAAACCACCAAGAAAGAGGTTCCTCAACTTTGAAATCAGCCATGTAATTTAACCAATCTGAAATCATTAAATTAGATATATAAAGCAATCCACATTCTTCAACAATTGTACGGAATGAGTGGAACATACTAGGTGTTGAGGATCAGCAAGCACAGGGAATAGACCTCTGATAATTAGTGATTGCCGAGCCTGAAATTGAAGAATCAGTTTCTGCTTTCAGCACTTGGTTAATAATAATTAAAAACCATAATCACTATCAATAGTAGTCCCTTCAACATGGAAGAGCAAATAGTTGCATAATTAAAAATAATAATAATAACAATAGTAATGGTTTTTAAAAGAAAAAGGGGGAGAAAGTTTGATTTATACCCCTAAATTTGGGCAATTGAACCAATTTTAACCTTACAACTTTCAATTTCATCCTTTTAATCTCTGAACTTAAATAGGCGTTCTAATTAAAACTTTATGCACTTAATACCCTCAATTAGTAAGTTTCTACTTTTTGGAAGGATTTTCAACTACATATGGCTATCCCTGACCTTCAAGTTGAATGGAACTATTTTTGTAGTTTTCTAATTGTATTGGATGCTTTTAATTATATGGGTTTGAGCATTTTGTAGGGATTTTTTTTTAATTTTATTTTAATATGCCTGATTTTGAGTCTAAGTTCAAGCATTTTCGTGATTGATTTAGGCATCCCTTCAACATGATTTCAAATAATTTTATGATTTATTAGTTAGGTCGTGAGACATGTCAATTTGGTTTTGAGAATTAATTAATGGCAATTGGCAACATTTATTCAAGCATAGAGTTTAAATCTGCTGAATTGAAAGTTAAAGGTTAAATTGACACACCCACCTAAGTTTACAAGCAAAAATTGAATTTTTCCATTTAAAAGAATTGTAGTTGGAATTTGGAAGCCCCAGATATAGGCATAGGAAATCCACCTAACGCTTGAAAAGATACAGAATACATTTTACAAAAATAATAAGACAACACAAAGCACGAGAAGTAACAATTTGTACATAAACTGATCATGATAAGAACGAGAGAAAATATTTAAAAGGGAAGATTGGTTCTAGAAAAACCTTAAAAATGCTGGACTGATAAGAATTTAGGTACATACGTAGCGTAGTGGTAAGATAGGAACCTTTTTTGGTAATAACAAAAGCAGCATAAATTTTACCCATAGAGTGCTTGTTTATTTATTCATTAGTTTGTAATAAAAAAATGGATAGGAAGTTTAGAACCAAAATGATTGATTTATTTTTTGCAGTAGTATTCATGAAAAACATATTTTTCACAGTAGTACTCTCTTTGCATGAAAAATGCATCATTAAAAGAGTAACAGTAGCAAAACGATATGCATACCTCAAATGCCCCACTCAGACTCCACCTTAATTGATCTGTCTTCAGCCTTGGAATGACAACAGATATAACGGGCATTGTTGGCCTATACTTTGCAATTAATCTGCACATCAAGACAAAATGTTTACCAATGGAAACCCACCACCTCTAACACCACAGGTAAATTGAAATTAAAACAAATAATGTAGGTCTCATGGCCAGTCCGAAGTAAAGACATCAAGACAAAGTGTTCGAAACTCAACAAATTAATGGTGGGTTTTCCTTCTACGTATAACCCAAAAATTTATGGTATTAGATCAAAGTTGGAAAGTAAATAGCATGACTCTTGAATTCAACGATATCAGATTTACAAGCATCAGTACATGAACACACCTAGCAGCCCTTCCAGATGAAGTAAAGCATATAATCACGGAAGCCTTCACTTTAATGGCTGCCCTAACCTAAACAAAAAGGTTAAAGCATCGATTAAGGAACCGACTTTTAAAATGTAGCAAAAATTGAACCGAAAAAGAGAGAGATAGAGAGAGATAATATAACAGAAAATTGTAACTTAAAACTAAAGCTGGAATAGGAAGTAACACCGCTGAGGAGGCAATAGATTCCAAGTGTGACATGGGCTCCCCAATGTGTTTGACTGCCTTCTTGAAATATAAATCTTGATTGAAAACCTTCTCTGACTGCATTGTTCAAAAAGAAAGGAAAATGAATAGTGTTTATGCAAAAGGTTCCAGTTTCATAATACGAAAAGAATTAATTTTAACTGCAAGCTATCATCAATTAATCACCAAATATCTGATTGCTTAGAGCAGTTAAAAAGATATTAGAAGCAAATATGAAAAATCCATATCGGAAACATGATTAGAGCCTTGTAAGAATCTCAAACTGGAATTAATTATGTTCTTATTCTTTCATTTTCAGTTTAGCCAAAATTATTTTGGGAAATGCTTTTTCAAGGGCTGAGAGCAAACTGTAGAATACAGTCATAGATCAGCCAGAAAGGCAAAGACAGGCTAAACAGTGAAAAATGATCACAATGTAAAGTGCTCTAGCTTCAGCTTTTGTTGTTACCATACCACCCGTGGTATGTGAGTGATTGATCAGTAGGGTGGACAAGTAGCCTTTATTGTAGATGTTCTTTTGGAAATGAATTTGTGTTTTTAGTTAACTTAGCTTTTTAGGTTCATCCTCCTCTAAACTTCAGAGCTTAATGGATTATGGTTTCTATTTCACCATTTGGGTTGAGTGTCGAGATTTTACTGTAATTATTTGTTCTTATGGTTAGGGTGTTTGCATTTTTCAGGTGGAAGTTCTTTGTAACTTCCTTAGTTCCTTTGTAATATTTTCATTTGATTAATGAAAATTTTCTATTTTCTTTGTTAAAATAATCAAGGTTAATGTGACAAATATGGTTAGAGAGAAATGCAAGAGTTCTTATATTGAAAAAGGGATGGAGAGAAACTCTGGCCTCTGTCAAGCTTCCATATTCAATTAGGTGAACTTTTTCTAACTCGTGAGCCCCTTAGTGCACACTGTTTCCAGTCTCCCCTTCTCTTTTCACTTTAAAGAGTATCAAAGAAAAGTTTTAGTTCTTTTTGTTGAGGAGAAAATTACCTAGAGAGAAACAAGTCAAGAGAGTAAAAAAAGAATGTAGCACTAAATGGTAATTATAATGCAAATTATGCAGCATTATTTTTCTTTGGGCATAAACAGCCTCCATCTTTGGAGATATTCCTTTATTTTACTTGTAATTTTGTCCTTCACTGGGCAGGGGCATGTGTTTTCTTCATGTATGGTTTCCTTGCTATTTCCCTTTAATGGGTCCTTCTAGTCCTTTTAGTGCACTTGTGACCTCACCTTAAATGTTCGTTCATCTCCAAATGAAAGTTGTGCTTTCATTAATTCATTAAGGAAAAACGAATGAACTAAGGAATAAAAATACCTTATATTATAAAAAGCTTAGGTTCAAAAACTTTGTTTCTTTCTCATACACACAGAGATTACCTCAGCACATATTCTACTAACAGTTGAAACGGTTTCTACTGGATATAATCCACGCAATGTCTCAGCTCCAAGAAGAATTGCATCACTTCCTGCACGCATGAGAACAAAGGTTATATAAGACATAATAATATCAACGATCTGACCCTCAGTCAGGAAAGAAACTAAGAACCATGATTTATACTAAATATAACGATACTATTCAACATAAAATAGATAAATCCAAAAAGGGCAACCACATCTTCAGCATCAGCTATTATGGAGATCTGTGGCTTTAAAAAGTACAGGGGATTTTAGAGAACCATGAGTTAAAAAATCTGAAGATTTAAAATTTGAATAACACACCATCAAGAACAGCATTGGCAACATCAGTAGCTTCTGCACGTGTAGGTCTCAAGTTGTTAGTCATGCTGTCTACCACACGAGTTAAAACAGCAGGCTTTCCAGCCATATTACATCTATAAAGGGCAGTTTTCTGAAACAAGAACACCTGTAACAATGTAGAAAACAAAACTGATCAATCCTAGCAAATACATATGCGATGGTTAACCCTGGTTGGCCAACAATAGCACTACCAATGAATGATAAGTATTAATGGTCATTAAGCCCAGAGAGATATTATCATAAAAGTACCCATAGTTGAATATCTCTTAAATCAATGTCACCCAACATTGTTAGTGTATAGACTTGTCTCTCAGTGGACCATCAAATTCAAAATAGCTAATAACAAACTAGACTAGGATTTTGTGGATACCGTTCTAAATGGGACTAGAATGGCGCCCATAGATCCACCTCTTCTAGGCTTCTCATACTTTGTTATTGCAAGTGAGCCTGTAGACTCGTAGAGGATTGAAAAGAAGGGAGAAGAAGAGTGTGGTGTTTAATTTGGATGTGGAAGGCTAAAAACAAACTAAACTAGGATTTCATGAATACTATTCTATATGCAAACGGTTTTAGTCTTGTTGGAGGCGGATTTATAGGCGCCAATCTAGTACCATTATTTTCATTGTTCTAAATGAGAAGCCTAGAGGCTAGAGGAAATCCTTCTAAATAGTCCCATTTCCACCTTTACATAAAAAAGAAATCCTTCTCCAGCGCAACCTTATTCTAGGTTGTTTGCCATTTGCCAAGGAAAAGGAAAGGTAGCTCACCAATACTTTGATGGAGAAGCCAACCTAGAGAAAAGTCCAAAATCAAGAAAACGAACAAAAATTATGGACTAATTGAGTAGACTTTTCACAAGATGAAAACTTTCTTATAGAACGTGAAAGTTTTCTTGGCTGTCCTTGCTTAATGCCATCCTTTCAAGAAGGATGCAAAAGATTTGGCTCAATGGTCTTAAATCCTTTTAGAAGAATTTGAGGCTTATAAGGTTATTTTAAGGGGTAGAACTTTCTACATACAGAATATGGAATAAAAGTTGTCTCAAGTCCTCGATTTTGACTTCCTTGCGATTATGGAGTGTTCCCCAAGCATAACAATTAGGGTGGTTGTTTGATATATATATATATATATATATTAATAGAAACAACTACTTTCATTGAGAAAAGATGAAAGAATATAAAGACGTACAAAAAACCAAACCTACATAAAGGGATTTCAACTAAGTAAAATGTTGCCTATAGCAAAATTATAAAAAGTTTTTGACATTGAAACCCAAAGAGAAACATGAACCCTCAACAAGGACAACACATCACTAGGAGTGGTTGTTTTATTACCCTCTTCTTAATTCTTGCAAAGAAAGAAGGATACCAATTTGATGTTCCTTAATACCCCTGCCCCCCTCTCCCGAGAGAAAAGGGGAAGGAGAGAGTACACTGCCTACAAGAAAGCAAAGTTCGCAAATAGGCATACTATTTTCACTTAACACAGCTCAAAATAAAACATTGCATTGGATAAACACATAGAAACTAACCTTCTCGGGTGGGAGATCTAACCCCAAATTTCCACGAGCTAGAATAATACCATCTGCTTCTTGTAGTATATCGTCAAAATTGGTTAATCCCTAAGAAGGAAACAAAAAATTATGCATGCATTTAAATTACCACCATGGCACGTTGATATATTAACAAAACGATCTTGCTACTAAAGAATATAAGTCAAAATGAGCTAACAATGACTTACCTCTACACTTTCAATCTTTGCAAATATTTGAGTTTGGCTAAGGTCGCCTAGCTTAGAAAGAAATTGTCGAGCCTGCATAAAAATTTAATTTGACAATCTATTATCCTCTATTGTAATAACCAGCGTAATCAAATCACCCACAATCAATTGTTTGTTTAAAGTGAAGCCTCAATGTAAGGAAATAATACTTCTCGAACATCTTCCGCATGTCTAGCATGTGACAAAGAGAGGAAGTCAATCTTGTTTTTTACTCCCCATGTAGCTATGATCTAAAATTACCAATCAACAGCAAAAAACTATCAGCTACCAGTCATATGGTTATAGAAGATAACTGGAAGCAATCAGAGCCTTAAGGGGCATAACAAACAGGGAATCAAAGAATTAACCTCTTTATCTTTGTCAGTAAGTGTTGGAAGATCAATGTGAATTTCAGCAGCATGCAAAGTGTACATTGAACCAACCAATGTGGCAGAGTTCTTTATCAGACAAACAACATCATCTCCTTTCACTTCGGAAACCTGATAAATCCCCAACAGACATAATTCAGCATAACATCATTTACCGTGATTCCTTACAGTGAAAAAAACATTGACGATCACTAACAATATGCTTGATTACCTCCAACCAGACAGAAGTTGTTTCACTTCCAGTGAAAAGATACTGACCAAGAAAAAGGGTGTCTCCTTTCTTAACAACCTATATGAGACATTTTCAAGCTTAGCACTATGAAGGACATTACTGTATAATCAATGCAGTGAGGGAAAAACGCCTATATTTTATAAAGTTTGACTTTGCAAAATATCTTATTTGCATAAATTAAAGGATATTAAAATCTCAACATCTAATTAATTTTTAATGAAAAACTCATACTTGTCTCCATAAGATGCAATTAAAAACGTGGATCTCGTGCATCAATGAAATGAATACCATCTTTACACGAGGATTTCTTATTAGAAATCCATTTTTCAATAAGCATCAAATTGAAGACCCTTGATATAAGGGAAATTGATGTCAGCTTGTTACTTTATCGAGGATAAATGTTATCATGCAACAGAAACGATGTAGACAAGTTGATAGATAATTAATATGGTTAGCTAATATTAGTTTAATTGATAATTTTAGGTTAGTTAATAGTATGGATTTAATTAGTTATTTGTTTTATTTTCTTGTAAAGCTACAAATAGCCACTTCTAGAAATATAAGAGGGCCTTTTTAATGTCGATTTGAAATAGAACTTTGGTTCTTAGAGAATTTTCCCTCAAATTTAGGGATCCATTTTCCTTGTTTGGCTATGAATTTGGCAAAATCTAAAATGCGGGGCAAGTAGTAGGAAGTTCAGCAGTAATTCCCAACCTTTGAAAGTCCATCATAATTTATAGGCAGCAGCTCCGAAGATGCCTCTAGTTCTTGATTGGGTGTCAAAACAACAAACCCATCTTCCTGAAGAGAGATAGATTTCTCACTTCTATTTACAACCAGCACCTCAGGACCTGCTGTATCCAGCATAACCTGAAAAAAGCAGAAGAATTATCTTACTAATTCCTTAGCCACATTTTCTCAGGCACCAAAGAATATCGATTTGTTTAAGTCAAGCATGAAAATGCTAGGGAAGTTCTTCAAATGATAAAATATAGACCCAAACATATTAAAAACTAACATACAGCACAAAGTTTCTTCGTGCTTTTGACAGCCATCTTCAAATTTTCCAAAGTCTCTTGATGGTAATCCGGATCACCCCATGAAAAGTCGAACCGAGCAACTGCCACCAAAGAAAGAACAGAAAAATGAAAAATTTAAACAAACAATTTGCTACTAAATAACTCAAACGCATTACCCACTAGGGGGGGAAAAACAACCATACCCGACATTCCAGCCCTCAAACACGCAGAAATAACATCGACAGATCGAGACTTAGGACCCAGAGTACCAACAATTTTTGTCATTGTAGGAAAGAAGCTCTGGAAGAGAAAAGACAAGAAGAGAAGAAAGAGAAAAACAGTTGATTGAGCTTCAAAACAAAACAAGAAGCGCCACCTCAAATACAAGAAAAATGCAATTCGATGTAGTTGTAATGAAATGCAATAATTCAAAGATGGAAATCAAAGTAGTAGTGAGTGGTGAATTAGAGGAAAAACAAATTGAGGGGCAAAAATAGTAGAAGAAAGCAAGACTTACAGCCTTGGAAGGCTCCAAAATGGAAGCCATCCGAATGGGCTCCTCGAGAAGCAAGTGACTGGAATGCATTTGGGTGAATGAAACTGGAAATGTGGGTTCGATTGGAAGGAAAGGGGAGAAGAGAATGCTTAGAATTTGAAGGTTCTTTGAGTTGAAGAAGAAGAGCAAAACCAGGTTCTGCAGAACAAAACCAGAGGAAGATCAATACTTTCCAAAAGTGGTGAACCCTTCTGTCTGTCTTTTCATGCGCTGTACAAATACATATCAATTAATTATAGTTTCTGTTTGACCATTTTCTTTATTTTCTCTTCTTCTTCTTCTTCTTCTTCTTCTTCTTCTTCTCCCCTTGTGTTGTTGCATCGTATGATTACCGTAGCGTTAAGACATTGTAAAAAGGTCCCACCATCGATTTGTTGTACTACAAAAAACACACAGTCCATTGTCCAACTTTGAAATTTTTGCACCTTTTACTCAAATTCTACTGCTTTTACTTCCTAACTTTAATCAAATATTTATACCTTCACCTTTCAGGTTATATCTAATTCAAATTATGAACTATTAATCCTATCCATTTAAATTCTAAATTTTTTTATTGTAAATTTTATTTGAGAAATTTTATATGAAACTTATACTTTGTATCAATTAAATTCATACTTCAATTGTCAAATATGTATAGGCTTTTATAAATGTCGATTTTATAAAATTGACTATTAGATTTGATTCGTGGACAATTCTCAAATAAACCTCTAACAGAGAGTCTAAATGGATTCATTTTTTAAAGTTTAGAATTTGTTTGATGCAATTAAAAGGCTTACGCAATATTTTTTCAAACAAACTATAACTATAAGGATAAGTTAATACACTTACAAAAGTAGAGTTTAAATTGATAAAATTATTAGATTGCGGTTTAATTTGACATAATCTCGATGTTAATATGTATAAATTGATATTTTTCTTGAAATATTTCATGTAAAAAAATAATAAAAATCAAAGCTCAATAACTGGTATGTGTAAACAAAGTTATGTCTGATCAAATGTACAAAATCAACCATTGAGTAGGTCTTCCAATACTCGCAAGATAAAAGAATAAATTAAATAAAAAAAAAATCAAGTCTAATTTCCATTATAAATCTCATCAATTTTTTATTAAGATCGTCTTTTTAATAGTCTTTATAGACATTTAAACTAAAAATTATAACACTTATCCAACTAGAAGGTTAGATCATATGAGATTAAAAACTCTAATAGATAGAGATTATATNTATTAAACAGTATAACTTAAGAATTTTATGTCCAAATTAATTAAGTTAGGATCAAATTAACTCCACTTTTTATTTATTACAATATTCTTTAAATTTTTTATACAAACACGTACCTTTAGTTTAAAAAAAAAACATAAATTAAATTTTCATATCTCCATATATTATGAAAACTAAAATTTACTAAGAGATGTAGATAACTATTTCTTTTTATTTTTAAAAATTAATTAAAGTATTAATGAAAATCGTGACAAATAAGGTAACCAGAAAATGCACACTTGTTTTATATTTAAAAAAATAATAATAATAAAATCCGGGTTTCATTTTGTAATTAATATATAAACATAAATGTGAGATCATTGGCCCCCAAAACAGGTGAAATTGTTACCATTCAAATGCATAAGATGTAAGAGCATAGAAGAAGAAGATAAATAGTGTAATGATTTTTTTCCAAAAAAAAAAAAAAAGATTGAAAAATAAGATAAATAATCTAGTTTGTCATGTGAGAGAGGAGAGAAAGAGAGGGAAAATAAAAGAGATAATCGAAAAGTTGAGTGAGTTTCTTGGCATCGGATAGGAAGAAGAGAGATAATGCAATCAGTTATAATTATTTTAGAAATTTAAAGTGGTTTTCTCTTTTAAAAAACAAAATGCTCAATAAGATGTAATAACACATGTTTGACAAGACTAATTCTCATCATTTGTTTCATACACGATTCTTTAAAATTAATGGGCATATATAATATAATATATTTGTTTGATAATCGTATTAGTTGCATTGTTTTTTTTTCTTAAACAATATATTTTAATAAATAAGAGACTAACATGAAATTCGTGGACCCCGTCCATGATTTCTAACGTGGCAAAGTCTTACATGTGACTGCCATGTGGAGCTTAAAATCGTGGATCAAATACACCATTTCGTCTAAACCATGTACCAGGTCCACGATTCATTTAAACTGGTATACGTTTTCCCATAATCGTGTATCGGGTCTACGATTTCTTAATGTTATTTTTGTCATTGTTTTCTCCTCAATCCTATTTTATTTATTAAAATAACATTATTTTTAAAAGTAACTCTTTATTTTTAAAATTATGAAAAAAAAATTAAAAAAATAAATGCTGAGTTATATATTAAAAAAATGCATGAACTAGCGTAAAAAATGCATATAAACATTCAAAAGGTTCAAAATGGCTTTAAACTTTAAAAAAGAGTTCAAAAATAACTTTACAAGTTTAAAATACTCTCTTTCAAAAATTAAGTTTGGAGGTAATGTATTGAAGTTAGAAAGTATGTGTTTTGGGTATAGAATTGTATCATGGAGTTTCTCGACAAACATGCAAAAATGCAAAATAAAGAAAGAATGGAAAATGAAGTACCTCGATAAATGTGCGAGTTGAGCTATTTAATGCCAGTTTACGACGTTGGTGGGCCAAACCCTCTTTTATTGTCAATAAAGGATGAATTGTTAATACTCATTGCAAAAATAAACTTTAAAAATTGCATTAATACCCTTATCATGACATAGCATTTGATGGGGTCGTGAGCTTGCTCTCAAAGGTTGTCGCTGGAGGGTTGGAGATGATAGATTGATTGATGTCTATTTGGATCAGTGGATCTTTAAAGAATCTACCTTCAAGCTTATTTTTTTACCGCAACCTCTTATTGTGTCTTCTATAGGTAGCCTTATTAGTGAAGGGCATGGAATCAAGCTTTGCTTGATGATTTATTTTGTTCAGAAGATGTTGAGATCATCGGGAGTATTCCTCTTTGCTTTCCTCCTCGCCCCAATAGCTTGTTTTGATTATGATAAAAATGGTGTCTACTCTGTTAAAAGTGGATACAAGTTGGCTTTGATGTTATCCATGGAATCATTTCATTATTTAGTCTCCATATGGAGAATTTTTGGAAATTGATATGGGTTCTTTCTATCCCTCCAAAGATAAAAATTTCTTATGTTGTGCTTATCCAAATTCTCTTCCATTTTATTATATTTTGGCTAGTCATTCTAATATTGATTAAGAAGACGGTCCTTTATACCATTGTGCTCCTGAATCAAATATCCACACATTATGATACGACAAGGAAAATAAACATATATAGTCTCCATGGCCCCCTAGTCTTCATCTTATTGTCACATACTAACGTGGTGTTATTTCTCTTCTTTATAGAGCTTACAAAATTTTGAACACGCTGGACATCAGAATCTTCTCCCTTATTGCTTCAGCCATCTGGCATAAGTGCAATCTTCTGATTTTTTATGGTCATATCTCGTCTAACTTTCATCCCACTTTGTTGAGCAATGAACGTAATAGAATCTATAGATTGTCTTGTGGGGCAAGCCCCGACTCAGTTGTCTTGTTCTCTTCCAATCATTGGTGAGTTTTCTCTCTGGTCGGTCCTCCTAAAAACTCATTTAAATTGAACTCCAATGTTGCTTTTTCTGAATGGTGATGTTGGGATTGTCGTCATTGTTCACGACTCGAATGGGATGATATGTTGGCCTTGGAGGATCATTTTTGTTTGACAGGTTCTATTGAGCTCATTGAAGCCATTGTCATATTTAATGACCCTTTTAAGCCGGTTTATCTCCACTTTGAGTGGAAAATGATTCCCTTGTTCTTCTCCATGAGCTTTTGGTTAGGAAATCCAGTTATGCTAATGAGGTTTAAACTTTTATTGACTCTATTTGCGACTTTTCCCATTATGAGTCTATTATTGGTTTCTTTTGGACTAACTGCAAGGTTAATTCTATTGCTCATGAGCTTATTCTTGTATTCGAAGTTTGGATTTCTCGACTATTTGACTTGAAGACCATCATCCTTAGATAAATCATGTCCTTTTTTATTCTTTCTGCTTTTAATATTTATTTGTTATACTAAAAAAACCATTTAAAGTTTTAACTTTCTAAAATTTAGTACTTTTTAACTTGTATTTTTAAAGATTAAAAGTAGTTTTGAATTATTAGTAAACAAATATCTGACTTTTTAGCCTTCCATTCAATTACCATTACCACCCACTTTCTCTTATTTTCTATCGGAGCCCATTGTTTTGCTGCAAACTGCCAAGTCAAACGAAAGGATATATATAAAGATGTCACAAAAGCATATTAATTAAAAAAAAAAAAAAAAAGGTAAGGTGGTGAAAGGACCTTGGAAATTTAATCGCGATAGTTTCTTTGGAAAATGAACCTGGACAGAAATCGTTACTGAATAATATATTTATACCCATTCAATTAATAAATTTCATCTTGACTATGTCCAAAAAAAACAAAAATCATTTGACTTCAATTTTAGTGATATATTCTTCAAGGGAATAATTGTGGTACATTCTTTGTACTATGTCTTATATGGTCGAAGATTCAAATTTCTATATTCATTTATTATATTAAAAATATGTAAAATTAAATTAATAGTTATTATATAGTTTCGTGTGTGTTTGATTTAAAATAAGTCAATCTTGAAAAAAATTGAAATATTTGTCAACCACTCAAAATAGCTTATAAATAGATTTAAAGGGTATTTTAAACCCTTTTTTTTTTTTTTTTTACCAAAAGAATTTAAATAAAAATAACTTTTTTTTGAAACATTTTATTATTTAGTCAATCCAAACAAGCTCTTCAAATAATGAGATTTGTGGTATATATCATTTTTGCTTCATGACCATTCTTTTGGACATATAGAGAGAAAGTTGGGTTGTTTTGATGCTTTTCGCTCTTCTCCAATAACATACATATACACATACACATTATATACATATTTGAAGTATGGAAGTTTAAGGAATACTATGAATAACCATTTTAAAAGTATTTCCTACACCTAATTTAATAATTTGTGAAATTATAATATACAAAAAAGTATAGTATTCAATAACATTATTACAAATTATTATAAGCTAAGACAAATTTGATTCAATACATTATTTAAAAAAGATACTAGAGAAAATGTTTAATTTAATAGATAATATAAAATACTAATTAAAAAAAAAGATAATTTGATTACCGACACACCTAAGATAGAAAAAAGTGAGAATGAGAAGGAGGAGGGCGTAAATCACGTGACAACGTGAGACCACATCCATCCGTACCGTACGGCGCGTTTTGGATAGCGACAAAAATGCCATTATACACGAAACAGAACCCCACTTTTTGGCACTTACAAATTCTGAGCATTATTGTTGTTATCGGTATAAAGTGAAGAAAAATACAAACGAAGATAAATTGGAACAATAATGCCAAGAAGGGGAGATTTTAAAAAATAAATCTCAGTTTGTAAAGGTGAAAAGGGAATTTTCAAAAATAGAAAAATTAGAGAATTTATTTATACAAAATAGTAAAATTTAATTTTCGATAGAGACTGATAAGAGTCTATTAATATCTATCAATGATATAAGCTAGTGTTTTTTTTATTATTTCTATAAATAATTTGATTTTTTTTATATGTGAAAATTTTCTTTTATCTTTGTATACTTCATTTATTTATTTTTTAGTTCCATAAAGTTCTAGATTTTCTTTTTTAACAATAATTATAGAGACAAGAGAAACTTCGACTTTAAAAATGGAGTGCATACAAATTAGCGTTTGAGTTGAGTTCACTTTTAATATATATTCTTCAAATTGCTTTTTATAGTCTCACACTAATTACTTCAAATGGGTCCCTTTTTCATTGGGAGGTAGTTGGGTTGCATGTGGAACATGTTCGATGTGGCAGGTATTAGGTAATGCTTTGTCCATTTCTTGCATCCTTTATAACTTCTTTTTCTTCTTGATCGCATAAATTTAAAATTTATGTTTAAATATCACTTTCGTCCTTTTATTTTTACTTTTAATTCATTTTGATCTATGAATTTTTAAGATATTTATTTTAATTATTATATTTTCAACTTTGATTCGTTTTGGGATGAAAGAAGAAAAAAAAAGAAAATCAACAAGAAGAAAAAGAAAAGGAAGGAGACGACGACGATTACCGTTGATGATGAAGAAAGAGGATAAAGGAAGAGAGGCCGAACTAAAAAGACGAAAACATATATAAAAATATGTTTTTTAAGCTTAATAATTAAATAACAGGAATAATAATAATAATAATAATAATAAGATATTATATACAATTTACAAAAACACCAAGGGGCATTTGGGGTGTAGATCTTAGTAGTCTAGGTTTAAAAAAATTGAGTTTGGAGTATAGATTCTAGCCATTTGATTTAAGAAAACTGTGTTTGTTGTCTTGGAAGTTTAGATTCAAGAAATATGTATTTGGAGTATAGGCTAATGAGTGCAAATTTAAAAATCTTTGGTTCGTGAAATATTTTACTGTATTTAATTGGTGATTAGATTTTAGATTAGTTTAAGTTTATCATCTTAATTATTTTAATATAGTTTAAGTTATTAATATAATATATATTATAATAATATTTAGATAGAGATTTGACTAAAATTATAATTTCATTTAATTTTTTATTTTAATATTTGATATTTTGATTTCATCCGGTTTTGAAATAAATTCATAAACTTTTATTCTCTTTTAAACTAATTTAAAAATTATTGATTTTTTGCCATAATATGCTAACTTTGAATTAAAATAAACTCGACTTTTTATCATAATATGCTAACTTCAAATTGAATGAATTTGGTATTTTAATCTTAAATTCAATTATGAAAAATTATAATTTTTTAATCAAATTATATTTTGAGGAATAAAAATTCATAAAGTTTGATTTTTATTTTTATTTGGCAACTAGGCTGTTTTCAATATTTTAATTCTTTACGTTTAAAAAATGATTATAAGTTTTCGAGTTAGGTTGACATAATGAAAAATTGAAAATGTTGTTAATTAATAATTACGGTTTTTTACCCATTTAGTCTAAATAAATATATCTAATTACTTGTAATTTAAGGGTCTATTGTTTTTTACACAAAAATCTAGACCAATTTATTTTTCAATCTCCTTACTATTAATTATATATATATATATATATATATATATATATATATATTATATATGATATATATATATAAATAAAAAATTAATTAAGATACATACATATACATACATACATAGTATCAATACCATTAGCTAGCCAGTGGTAAATCTATCTTCCAGATTCTCATAGGGGTGTTCAAAGAACCTGATGACCTGAAAAAATCGATTAACCCAACCCGTGCGGTTTGGGTTGGGTTATCAATTTATTTGGGTTGGGTTGAGTTTGGTTCAAATAAATGAAAATTTTATAGGTTGGGTTGGTTCATGTATTCATCTAATATAAGCCAAACCAACCCGAACCAACCCAAATTTATTATTAACTTTAAAATATATTTTTCATTACATATAACACAATTATTTATACATATATCGATTTTAATTTTATTTAAATTCAATATATTTTTTTAATAATCTATTCTTCAACCACTCTTAAAAGTAGTTTCTTTGCACTTGATAAAGAAAATTTTCACTGTATAAATTGAAATTAAGTGTTAATCTTAATTTGATATATAAAAATAATTAAATAAGATTTTTATATATTTTTACGTTGTGCTTTCTTTTAGAACAAAATTTTAAACAAATGACCCGATTAACCCGAACCAACCCAACCCAAATATTTCATGGTTGGGTTGGGTTGGGTTCATTTTTTAATAAGAATTATTTGGGTTGAAGAAATTTACAACCCGAACAAATTAGGTTAGATCTAAAAAGTCTTTCAACCCAACCCAACCCAACTTATGAACACCACTAGTCTCTCATAAACAATTTTTTAATCTGCCAATGAAATCAAATATTATTTTTAGGTTAAATTAAAACATATGAAACTTCTTATAGACAATATGAGAGTAGAAGATCAACATTTGACTTCAAAATTAATAGTGTGTATATATATATATATTATGGCAATTAAGTTATAAGCATTTTGGTTTTTTTTTTTTTTTTGGGTAATAATAGACATTTTTTCTCCATCATGGATCACTCAGGTTAGAGCTTGTTTGCATTTTCATTTATTTATTATTAAGTATCAATTATAAGGAGAAAACACTTCATAAACCACTAGAAGGATAATTAAAATTATAAAACGTTAATAATTGTATTTGAAAACCATACTTTTACTTTTTTAAAGAAGTTTTATATAACGTAATTCTTTATATATAAGTATATAATTGTAATGTCTTTTCATTTCCAATGTTCATAAAAATAAATTATCCTTTTCCAAATTTAAATTTCATTAAAATTCCTCAATTTCATCCTTCTAAATAATAATAATAATAATTATTATTATTAATTCAAATGTTTCGTTTGAAAAAGTAATGGATACAAGTGGAAATTACCACAAATTTCATGAGATTACACTTAGCAATAAAAAAAAAACCATCTGGGAGAACAATTAAGTCTAAATGAGTCCAAAATAGATCTTTAGCCTACATGACCTTATTAAGTAGGGAAAGAAATAAAAAACACAGATGTTGTAATTCAAGTTGAACAATTAAATTTAAGGATGGAAGATCTGTAACATTTGTGAAAGGATGTGTCCAAAATAAATCTTCAGCCTATAAATATTTACGAGAAACAACAATTAGTAGAATAAACTAATAATGCATGATTAAGAAATTCATGTGACTTTACCATAATATATTGCTCATCTCTGTTTGTACTGCTCCTCAAATTCATTATCGTAAATCTTCGGTGGCCCGTTGAGTTAAAGATGTATAAGTAGTCTCCCAAGATGGAAATAAAATTGTACTCAATGATCGAGCAAAGAAATATTGAGGATCGGGAAGTTGGAGCAAATAGTTTGCAGTGAAGAGAAAAAATATTGAAATTGATTTAAAAATTAATGGACAAACATAGGATAATATAATGTTTAAACAAATATAAATAGCAAATTAGGATTGAAGATTAAAAAAAAGAAAAGGTTAACCAAATGATTTGTGTTAATTTGTGACCGTTCGCGATTTTGCAGATGAGCTGGCCATTCAAAGAAGTTTCCAAATAATATGATATTGATGAAATACTAAACCATAGTGAAAAAAAAAGTGAAGTTATTATAACTCAAAATTAAGAAGAAGCAAAAACAAGAAAAAGAATAACATTTATTTGTCTTTTGAAATTGAAATTAAAAGGTAAAAAAAATAAAAATAAAATAAAATAACCAATTGATCACGTTTGACTATTTTCTATATTAATGGTGGTTTGGGGCTCATCTCTAACGAGAGATTTTCTTCTTGTTTTCTATAATATATGGAATAAAATAAAAACATTAAAAAAATATATTTGTAATGGATCCAACGATAATAAAAAAGTCTAAAAATATAGTATCTCTTAGGGGTGGAAATGGTTTTCGGTTTAATTTGGTGGTCAAACCGAATCGAACCGATTTTTTAAAAATGTGAAATCGAACCGAAACACCGAACCGTATATGCGGTTCGGTTCGATTTCAAATTCGGTTTTGGCATTTTTAAAAAATTCATGTTATGTTCTTTTTTAATTAAAAAACGGTTCGTTTCAATTCGGTTTTAGATTCGGTTTTGTTCTTTAAATTAAAAGCAGTTTGGTTTTACTATTTTTTTTAAATATATATATATAAAAGTTAAAAATGGTTCGGTTCGATTTCAAATTCGATTTTCGAAAGTGAAACTGAACCGAATCGAATTAATTCGGTTTCAAAATTTCTTCAAACCGGATCGAACCGCATTTTTCGATTTCACTGAGTTTTCGGTTCGGTTCGATTCAATTTTTAGAAACGATTCGATTTTTGCGGTTTGAATGACCACTCCTAGTATCTCTTTAAAATATTTGTAAATATGAAACTCTCGGACAATTTTTGAATTTTTTTTCTAACTTCTAATTTTTCCTTCAGTATATCTTCTTCGTCCTCCCTTGTTTTGTTGCAGGTCTTATTCTTCCCTTTTTTTTTTCTTTTTTTTTTAATTTTCTTTCTCTAGATTTATTTATTTATTTATTTCCTTTCTTAAATTATTTCTCTGGTTTGTTTTTACTTTTTTCTTTCCTTTCTTCAATTTTTGCCTCCATCTCCTAAATTTCCTCATCTCTCCAAACATTTCCCTCTCTCTCTCCCAATTTCCATTAGAATCATTAAAAAAAGAATTTCGAGAATGAGTAACAAAACCCATGACTTGAAAATGTCTAACTCATAAGTGACTTAACACCAACAAGTCAATCATCAAGTTTGACTATTATAACGAAAAGTTAAATGTAAATAGCAAATGAAAACAAATTTGAAAGAAACTACTTTTTTAGTCCTCAAGTTTGCACAATTTTTAGAAACATTTATTAAATGTTTGAAATAAGAAATGGTAATAGTTATTAAACAAGTTTATTTCTCAAAAAATGAGAAATGAGAACGTTATTTATGAAACAGACCAATAGTTTTTTTCCCCTTTTTTTTATAGGACTTTAAGAGTATGAAGTCTATCAATAATATCGCTGATAATATGATATCATGGATAACATGTTATCAGTGATAGTATGACATCATGCTATCAATGAAAACTTTTATGCACAATCAAACAATCTCGAGGAGTCATTTCATCTCGAATACTACATTACATAATACATAAATACTACCAGTATATCCTTTACATTGATAGCAATACAAGCATTCTGAAGACTGAAGTCCTTCGAAAATACAAGCATTCTGACCAGGCTTGAAAATTGAAGTCCTTTTAAGATACAAATATTCTGAAGACTGAAGTCCTTTGAAGATACAGGCATTCTGACCACGCTTGAAGACTGAAGTTCTTTGAAGATACAAGTATTCTTCCAAGACTTGAAGCTCAAGAACATCCACACGCCTCCTTCTATACATCAAACGTACGCTTTCAACCTAGAGAGAATCAGAGGATCAAGTACTAGAGATCAAACCACATTGCATCAAATCAACATCAACATCAACACCAACTCAAGTTCAACTCCACGAAACAAGTTTCTCCGGAAGCCTTGTGCGAGCACTAATCATCCTAGAAGATCAACAAGCCCAAAGACCGATCGTCCAACAAGATCATCAAGCCCGAAAGTCGATCATCTAAGAAGATCAACAAGTCCAAAGGCCGACCATCCAATAAGATCATCAAGCCCAAAGGCCGATCATCCAAGAAGATCAACAAGCCTAAAAGGTGGTCATTCAAGAAGCTCAACTAGCTTAAAAATTATAGTTTATTTGGAAAGCATCAAAATATTATGCATTAGAGATTGTACTCACTTTCCACAAAATTAATACAAATACAAAGTTCAAGTTCCACAAAACAAATTTCTCTTGACATCTCGTGCGAACAGTAGGGTATAAGTTGTTTTTTTGTTCTAAAATATTATAAAGGAGATATGAAACTAGGAAAATTGGGGGAAATGGCCTTTTGGAAGTTTTTCTTTGGAGAAAAGGACCCCTTTTTAAAAAGAATGTATTTTTTATCCCTTATAGGTAAGAAAAGACCATTATACCATTTTTTTAGGAAAAAGATTCAAAACCCCAATCCCTCCCTCTATGAACGTTTTCTTGCAACCCTTCAAATTCCTTTCAAAACTCCTCACATTCCTTTAATTTTTCTTCGATATTTCGGTTCATCATCTTCAAACTTCGATGTAATTAAATGGAATCATATGTAACCCTTCAGTCTATATGAACGACTAGCTTCTTCAAACTTCGATGAAATTAAATGTCCGAGAACCCAACTAGAAGCTTGTCTATGATCGTTAGTCAATATTTCATTTCTACATGTATGGACATTGTCATACTTGGAGATCTTAAATATTTCACAATTTTTCAATTTAACGGCTCGAAGTCTCCATTTGCATTCTTCAATTAAGCATATAACTTTGTATAATGTGTTGGGATTGGTGTCCTAATTCTCCTGGAGTCTCGTTGTTTGTAATGATACACATTGTTTTATGAATAAAACAATTATTATTTCATTCTAGCATTTACTCATTTCCAATAAACAAAGCTCCATGGTTATCTTATGTAAACTTAAGCATGTATATGTGATATACAAGTCGATCATGCCTTAAGTGATAACCTAAATAGGTCTGTAGTATAAAGATTAAGGGGGGGATACCTGATCCTGGTGATACTACGGATACGGCCTGCTTTGTAGAGGTTTGCAAGTATTGTAAACTACTACAGATGGTAGATCCTAACTATTCATGTGGAGACATGCGAGCGGAGGTGTCTTATACAAAGAGTTTGTATAAGAGTGGACAACAAGATGACTAGACTTTGTATATAACGTCATTGATACTGAAGACTTACATCCTATGAAGCACAGATTCTTCATGTGAGGCAAAGAATCCGTATCAGACACGTATCGGATACCGATACTTTCCAGATACATATCTAACACGCGATTTGATGTATCTATTTCTACGCGTACCTTTTTTTAAAAGAAAAAAAACAAGCAACTCATCTAATCTTTCCCAATCTAAAACTAGGCAACCTATTTAAAAAGCTCACTACTCGAGTCCAAAACTAAAAGGAAAAAAATAAATAAAAGATCAAATCTTAGAATCATCTAATCTTCATCTTGAAGGATCTCATACCGGGAGTTCTATGAGCGGGCTTAGATCGCTCCGATTTCACAGTGACCGAACAAAACGATATACATTCCATAAAACAGTTATGCATATTAAAATCAAATCGGCATGCTCAGAATACAATAAAATACAAGAAAGGGTTATACCAAATGAAGACACTCTGCGAACGACTGAACCAAAGCAGTGGAAAACCTCCCACCGATCTACCAGCACCCGGCGAGCTGTTGACTACAACAACATGATCCAAACGTACACGAATAATGCCCGGGGACGACACCACCACAAAGAGAAACCCGGGATCCTGCGGTGTCAAAATTCCCAAAGAGTGGGCTCGGGTGAATTTGGTAGAGGACGGGGGAAACGTCGTGGTAGACCGATAAGCAAGTGGGAGATGAACTCTGCTATCGTATAGCGGAAAATGCTTATCGTACAGTAGAGCAACACGATCGTTTGGGAAAACTGAACGATCATTTAGAAGATGTATACGATCGTTTAGAAAACGCGTGAACTAGACGATCGTTTAGACGAATGAGCTTCTATCGTATAGGCTCTCGCGATCGTTCTTTCACGGATTCTTTTTGGGCGCGGGTGATACGAATGCACGATTGAAATAATAAAATGAAAATGATTTTCATAATTTTAACCCGTCGGTTACTATACCTTCGCAGCCCCACTTCCCACGTCCGAACGTGGATTAATCGATTAATTATCAAATAATTAATCAATTAATTTAATTAATAAATATAATCATATTATATTTATATCCTATAATTTGATATCATATATCTACTATAGTATTTTCTCCTTTACTTGATATAAATCATATTTATATCTAATTTTCTCCAAAATAATGTATCTCATACATTTAGCCAATTATATCATATATAATTAATCAGTCTAATTATATCATATATAATTGAACTTCCTCTAGTCAATTTGAACATTTCAAATTAACCCAAATATTGGTTCTCGACTTTATCCAAGCTACCCAAGTGACCTAATGGACCTGTGGCTCGAAGCTCCAACGGTACGTGAATCGCTGACTAAACTTTTTAGCCACGAGATTCACCATCCGTTAACTATCAGGGATTCCAATAAAGACCAACAACTAAACTTTTCTTACTACAGATATATTTCTGTGTCTATCGGATATAACCAATCATGAGTATGATGACCCTTCACAGATGCTCGTAAGTATACTTGGGCCAATTTACCGTTTTGCCCCTATAGTTACATCTCACTTCTTAAGTATCACTGATTCCTCTAGTGAACAATACAAAATAGTCCAACTATGTGTGAACACCTCTCGGGCAAAGAGAAGGTGTGTGGCACCACATCGTTTAAGCCCTGGAATCAACCCTTAAGGGAGCCATCTATCTACTTACCCCTGCCTCGGGGAAGGAGTAAATTTCATCTTGTGTAACTGAGTTCCCAGCTCCCAAATCAGACAAATCCCCAAAATTATAGGTTTGAATTGGCGACTTGGCCACTTGCACCCATACAAATCAAAGGATCACCATCAATGGCAGGAGTTCCCAACTCACTCAAGATTGAGGTCATGTTACCTATGGTCATCTTAGTGAAGTGAAGTCTCTGTTATGAACGGTGTTATATAACGAGGCATTAACACTTCGTGGTCAAGTCTTATACAAACTCTTTGTATAGGACGCCCCCGCTCGCATATCCCCAACATGAATGATTAGGATCAGACCATCTGTGGCAAGTCACAACACTTGTGACCGTTCCACAAAACGGGTCGTATTCGTAGCATTACCAGGATAAGCTTTCCCTCCTATATCCATATACTACAAACCATTTTAGTTATCACTCAAGACATGATCCACTTGTATGTCACCACATACATGCTTGGATCACATACAGATAACCAAGGATTTTATGTTTATTGATTTGTGGTAAAGCAAATAAAACAAATAACCGAGCAAAACAACAAGATGTGAAGTTAATATCATATATTAACAATCACTGGTGTTCGTATATACTGTTTACAAACTACAGGACACGAGACTTTAGGGCATCAACCCCAACAATCTCCCACTTGTCCTAAAGCGAAGTGGGGTGTACAAAAAACTTAGTACAAAACAATAAACTAGGGCATAAAAGCCCAATACAATAAAATCTCCCACTTGCCCTAGTTCAGCCACAGGCGATCCTGTAGACTCATGCTCCATAGGTGACCCTCAAACACTGTAGCCGTGAGAGCCTTTGTAAACAGGTCAGTAACATTGTGCTCCGAAGCGATCTGCGTGACGATCACGTCCTCTCGATGCACTATCTCGCGGATCAGATGATACTTCCGCTCTATGTGTTTACCCTGCCGGTGACTCCTTGGCTCCTTGGAGTTCGCTACTACCCCACTATTATTACAATAAAGGGTAATGGGCCTAGACATATCTGGAACAACTTCCAGGTCTGTCAATAACTTCCTAAGCCAGACGACCTCCTTAGCAGCTTCGCAAGCCGCTACGTACTCCGCCTCCATAGTGGGGTCGACGATGCATCCCTACTTAGTGCTTCGCCACACTACAGCTCTTCCGTTAAGAGTAAAGACTGATCCTGATGTGGACTTGCGAGAGTCCTTATCAGTCTGAAAGTCAGAATCCGTGTATCCTGTAAGGATCAAATCCTTCGAACCATACACAAGCATGTAGTCCCTCGTTCTCCAAAGATACTAGAGGATATTCTTCACTGTGGTCCAGTGACCCTGGCCTGGGTTAGACTGATACCTACTGACTATGCCCACAGCGTAGCAGATGTCTGGACGAGTACAGAGCATCGCGTACATCAAATTGCCAACGACAGACGCATATGGGACCCTTCTTATCTCCTCAACCTTTTGAGGTGTCTTAGGACACATTTCCTTAGACAAAGTGACTCCATGCTTGAACGGCAGTAGGCCCCTCTTGAAGTCCTGCATCGAGTACTTGAGCAACAATCTTGTCAATATACGATGCCTGAGACAATGTTAGCACTTTATTCTTACGATCCCGAAAGATCTGGATACATATAAAAAAAACTGAGCCTCTCCCAAATCTTTCAATTGGAATTAGGTCGCTAGCCAGTTCTTAATTGTTGTCATTAGACCTACATAATTCCCAATGAGTAGGATATCGTCTACATACAACACTAAGAAAACTACTGAAGCATTGATGATCTTCTTGTAGACACAAGATCCATTAACGTTTTGGTCAAAGCCATACGACTTGATCGCAGCATCAAATCGTATGTTCCAAGATCGGGACGCCTGTTTTAATCCATAAAATAAATAAAATAAAAAGAAAAAAAATAAATAAAAATAAAATAAATAAAATAAAAAGAAAAAAATTGGCCCGTTCGTCCACCCGGCCGAGTACAACATAGGGCCAAAAAAAAATCCTTACTTTTTGTGCGCCCGATCGAGCTAAGGTTAACTCTACCGGGCCCTGGACCAGTCCCAGCCCGACTCCTATCCCGTACCCAGAAGGACTGAGTCACTCAATTTATTTCATACCCGGTGAAGCCCGACCGAGAATCAAACTTATTCCAACAATTATTTTTGTACTTGATGAAGCCCAACCGAGTAATTTCAACTCATTTACTTTCTACCCGGTGAAGTCCAGTCAGGTATCCAACTTATTTCATCAATTATTTTCATTTTTTAAAAAAATAAATGTATAAATATCAAATGCAGGACATTATTAAAAAAAAAAAGAAAAAAAACAATCAACAAAGCAAGCATAAATAAAACTCCAAAAATGTCATTTATTTTTGTCAATTTTTCCAGAAATTATCAAACTATTGAATACATACAAAATGAAATACATACCTTTTAAGAAGTGTACAAAATTACAATTTCGTGAATACAAGTTAATTTGGTTCTGGAAATAACAACTTTTTGTGGAGTTGTAAACAAATCAATTTTGGTGGAGAATTTTTTGTGTGAATATTTTTTTGTTAATGGTTTTTGGATAAATTAACTTTTTGTGAATTAATTTGGTAGGTTGGTTGTTGAAATTGAAAGTGAGAATTTAATAAAGGGCATAAGAGTAATGGAATTTTTTTGTGTGAATAATTTTTTGTTAATGGTTTTAGATAAATTAATTTTTTGTGAATATATTTAGGTAGAGAATGTGAATTAATTTGGTAGGTTGGTAGTTGAAATTGAGAGTGAGAATTTAATAAGGGGCATAAGTGTAATTGTACAACCAATATTTACTATGCTTACATCATTTTCATCATCAAGGGTAAAAAAACTTGTTTTTCAAAAATAGGTTAAAAATATAAAATCAAACTTCCAATGAGCCATTTTTATCAATTTTCCAAACAACTAAGTTAGGATAGAAGGATAGATTACTATGAGAATAGCATGATTGAGGAAATTCAAATAATTTTTTTTTTTTTTCCCTTTTGAGGGTTTGGATTCAAAGTTTTGAATATTGATGATGGTTTATGAATTTTGTGAGTGTATTTATAGGGATGGATGATAGGGGTGAACCCTAAATCTTAAATCAAATGGAATTTAGAAAATGTTAATTATAAACGAATTAAAATTGGGTTTTGTTTTAGTTTTAGGAATAATATAATATTGTATTATATATTAATTGAAATCCTAATGGGACTTAGAAAATGTTCGACTAAAAATAGATAACTGAAAAGGAATTACTTGGGTAGCGGAGTTAGGAATTAATTGGGCTGTCTTTAGGAATATATATATATATATAGTTGAAAACCTATATGTTCTTGAACCTTTCTTCCATTTTGTAAATTTGTTGGTATGTGGTAGGATAATGCGACAGATTCAAAAATGTTTTTCAAACATTCATTTTTAATAAAAACTCCTTAAAATAATATACACGTGTTTGACAACATCTTCTTAATAATATTTTTTATATACAAGTTTGTTTAGGTTGTTATAAGCTAAAAATGTTTCTATTAATGTCTTTTAAGGTTGGTTGGTAGCAGTTGGAGATTGACCGGTGACGATTGTCGGAGTTAGTGGTCAAAAGTTTGATGGTGGGGTTGACAGCCGTCACTAAAAGTGATGTCCGGAAGTTGGCCGATGAACTTCCTAGATTAAACTAGTGAAAAAAGAAGTAACCCATAGTTTTGAATACCGTTTACTATTCAAACTCATGATAAAAGGGATGGGCTAACAAAAGGAATGACAATTTTTAAAGTTTAATTTGAAGATATGGCAAAATAAATACTCTCATATTCCATAGATTAGGTTCTCTGATAATGCGAACAAAAAAAGATTAATTCCTCTAAATTAGGTTGCAACTAACTAACCAAATCTTAATTAAAGGGTAAAAAATAGACAACACACCACAAATCAAAAGCTGGAAGAAAGAAACCCATTAAAAGATAAATAAAAACTTAATATAGAAAATGGATCAAATCCCTCCCGTTTATTTTCACATAGTATACTGATTGGAACAAGTATTGTGACCATTAAACAATACTAGCTACTATACTACAATAACATATGTGAACATAAATACTGTGTATTTATAATTTAGAACTGAAGCTCTATATAAATACTTGCAAAAAAAATTGTGGAGAGACGATATTTAGTTCAAAATCGTAAATAACACAAATTCTCAATTAAATATAACAAATTCTCAACGAGTTCTACGATATGCAGAAAAATATAAAAATAAAAATAAAAATAAATAGGAAAAACAAAAGATTTAGGTAAAGTTATATTTGAAAAAAATAACATTGAAGAAGAAGAAAGGATAAATGGAAAATTGGAGTAGAGCGAAATTTCGGAAGAAAAGGGAAAAAGAAAAGAAAGAAGCAAATAACGATATTACACCTTATACAAATGGTATGATGCTATACAACCCAATTTTCCTCTTCCAGAATAAAGGTTTATTAAAATAGTATTATACCTTGTAAAAGAAAAAAAATATAAGCAGAGCCAATAATGAAAATTATAAAGTTATTATTCATTAGTTATTTACATTGTAATTTTAATAATGTCGTTGAAGAAAAATCGGTGAACAATAAAGGAAAGAAGTAAATAATGATTACTTACAAGAGAGTTGATAGTTTTGTGAAATAAGGGACTGAAATTATTGAGAATAAAAAAATAATTATCTATTAATTATTTCACTTCCCTTTCATCCTCTGATTTCGAATTCACGTCTGTAATTTCGCCAAGCCTCCATCGCACTTTGTCTTGCCAATAAGTTCGTTTAGAAAGGTTTGTTCCTCTATTTAACTCTCTCAAAGTCAAGACGATGAGTTCAAATTGTGATACGATATCTATACGTCGAAGAATCACAACAACAACAACAATCCTAATTTGTAGAAATCGATTAAGATAAAACAAATACTTTTCACTATCAAGATTTTCGTTGATGTTTAGAAAAAAAATTGGTGAAGATTTATCTGGAGCATGAAAATGTATCATGACTGCAATCCAAGAAAATCAACTCTCGCTTTCTCATTGTTTTCGCGCATTAAGCTCAGGAATACGTTTATTTGCTAATATGATGGCCGGTCATAGTTCAGTAAAGATGTCGCCACGTGAAGCTCATCGGATGACAAATAAAGAGCCTAGCTATCTTCACATCGAACTTCCCGGCTTCAATGTTCTCAATTGCAAGCATCTCCGGGGCATAATCTTTCTGCTTTCCCAGCTATTCTATTAGCGGTAGACGAAGAAGAAGACGAAACTCCTCATGATTGGCAAATGTTCTTCGACGGTTCTAAAAAAGAAATAAGTAAGAAGGGACTTGAAGCTTACAGTCCTTACTTAACTACAAGTACATAGAGAGCTGCTGCCACCTATTCGACGATGCATTGACGCTTCTGATGTTATCTTGCAGTTGGCATTAGGATCTCGAGAGCAAAAGGAATGAATCTAGTGTACTTAGTAAAGGCAATCACAAACAAGAAAGCGGTTAGTCCTTATGCAATTCAACTAAGAACACAGGAAGGAAATCTACATCTACAAAGAAAGAGATGTAGTCAATCAAGATTCGCCATCAAGAGAGGGGAGAGCCGTCGACTTTAGGTTAAGCCGGTCAGAAGGGACCGATGGAAAGGACTCCCACGGGGAGTTGTATTCCCTCGGCCTAGGATTAGAAGGGCGCTCCAATTCGATTCGAAGTTTTTCCTTATTGAAAAAGAAAACCAGTAAGCTTTGCAGTTAGAACCCAGTAGGTAGCTAGAGCGGGGCAAGCTTTCTTCAACCAACAAGCAAGAAAGATGAGAAAAGAAACTAATTGACTGATTGAATGGTATTACTTGCAGCGTATGGGCATCCCCTGTCTTCTTGAGCCAAAAAAGGATCTTTTGTGTATAATCCTGTATAATCTCGAATATTATCCGTTCTGGTACGTAGACCAAATGATACAATGCGAGCAAAAGTTCCGTCATTCATGGAGATATAGAACAGCATATAAGTTATCATGCTTGCATATCCACCATTTACTTACTTTAGAATTTCCTTTTTATTGAAAAGTTATTTAGGGGTTATTGTGAATCGAATCTAATTGCTTGAAACTCAGCTTCTTGCAGGTCCCAATAAGCGAGTAACTAAGGTCTAAAGCCTCACTTTTTCAGCGAAGACCAGAACCGATTCAATCAATTGAAATCAATGCGACTTCGTCCCACCAGGAAGGAATATTCTGAAGACGAGTAGGAAAGTGGTTTTTTTATTGGTTCGACGGGACGAGTAGGACCTTCCCTTGAACCTAATTCAACTGTTGGGAGTAGGGGCTTTCTTGTACCGCCATACGCACCCAGACATTACACCAATTGTGGCTGGCCCAACAGTTTCCAGAATGCCTTGTCATGATGTTGATTCGACTTCTGCGACTACGACATCCAATGCAATTAGAAGTCAGTCGATCTTCATTCTTCTCCGTCTTCAGTCCAAACCTTTTTTGTCGAGTGAAACTTCGCTTCTTAAGAGCTTCTTTGGACAAACTCACTCCGGGTTGGAAAAAGATTGAAAGATCAGTCTATTGCAACTCGAAGACTGACTTCCCTTGAAGGTGGGAATCCATTGGATGCTAAAAGGGAGGCTAGGGCACAAGAAGAGGACGCCCGCATCTATGCCGCGATTGAGGATATCACGAACGCCTGCGAGAATGAGGAGCCACTGAACTTGCTTATGCTCCCGAGTGCTCTTTCTATAAAAAAAGATTGAGTAGAAAAACGAACCAAACGTCGAATTGGCTTCAAATCGAGATTTCCGGTTCCCACGAAGATCTCTACGTACTTGTCCAGTCCAGGACAAACAGAGATCTTCCGGTCTGCGTGCGTGGGAGCAGCTCAAACAAAGAAGAGTCTGGTCTGAATTCTGGCCCGGCCTGCCCGTCTGCTGCTAGGTCCGGTAATGGCGCCAGTTACATGAAATTTGACCTAACTTCATAGGTTGTAATAGATGTATAGCATGAAATACATATGAACGTAGGAATAAAAGAGACTTTGATACTCAAATTGGAATTTGCAACAATCGAGATCATTCAAATTTCACAACTGAACTACTAGATATACGTCCCATTACTAATTCAAGGAAAGAGGATATATAATAAGATCAAACAAGGATCTCATCTCTCTTAGCGAGGGAATTAATCATTTTTTTAAGTTTAAGGGCAGAGGATTTTTCCGGAATTCAAGTATCTTCGTGCCTCTTTTTCTTGGTCTCGCTTCTTCTTCTGAAGTCTCTCTTATCGGCCATGCATCGAACGATGAGACCCATTCCGACTCCGACAAGGCAGATTTTCTAGCGGTCGCCCTCACTGAACCGACTTGAATCTGAACTACGATTCAGATCAAGTTCCAAACCAGCGCACCCCTAAACAAAAAGCTTTGAAGCCCCAGATTTTTTTTTTTAACTTAAGGAGGGCTTTCTAAGAAGGGCTTGGGACCTTCCGAGGGATTGACCCAACCTATAGCCTTTATTTATTATTAGAAACTAGATGAATTTGCCTCCTACCAGCAGCTTATCCTATTCTCTGCTCCTGTAGAGCACGATATCTATCTGTAAATAAATCGAGATCTTTTTCGTTATGAATTGTATTGTTTATCATAAAGGAACTAAAAGACTATATCTGGGCTAGCTCGACTCCACCCCTACCAAGGCTTACATTATTTCAAATATTTTTATATTTATATTTATTATGTTCTTTAGTTGAATATTGATAAAAATTTAATTATAAGAATTATTTTTAAAAAATCATGAGGAGGAAGACATGGAAGGACAGACTTGAAATTAGATGACATGAGCACAATTTTTTACACAAATCAATAAATGATCATTCAATGATTAAAGATACTCTCACAATAGCTTTGTACAAACGGTACCCTAAACAAGACCTCAAGTGTTTGTTTTTTTCCCTTAAAAATTAAACACGTACAAAGTCAATCCAACATTAAATATCTCATATTTGATTTCCCTGAAGTCATTTTGAATTCATCACCCTATGTCAACATAACTTCCCTAAAGGAAAATGAAATTGAAAGACTTTGTTTCATCACAAAGGAATAGATAAAAAAAAAAACATTATGATACAAAACATAGGAACATGTAAATCAAAACTACAAAAAAAAAAAATGTATAAGAAGTCTATGGAGTTTGGTTTATTAAAATCACTGTCAAACCAATAGATCTCATGATTATTATGCAGGGTGTATGATTAAAAAAAATGGCAATCACAGATCCTCATGTATAGGTCTCTAATTCGACGATAAATAGAAATGAAACAAACCAAAAATCATGACTTGGCCATTGGTTGAATTTAACTCGAATAAATTAAGATTTGCCATGAACACCATGGCTTCTAAATTTGGGAAAGTGAATAATGTTTTATGAGTCATTTTACATTTTCTCACTTATCAGATCTCCTCAATCTCCAAAACCATGTATATAATTCAATTATACCTCATGGTGGCGACAGCACCAGGAAAACGGTCACTTCAAAATTAGCGGAAAAAATTATCTGGAAAGGCTATTTCAGTCTTCAAGCTCAATAATCTTGACCACAGATGCATCCCCAACCTTCTGACAAACAACAACTCGGTCATGTGACTTAATCACTCCAGATGCTTTGCCATGATCCAAAGCAACCTTTAAAACTGACTCATTTGTTGCGCTAGTAGATTCCGCCTACAAAGCCATGAATACAATCGAAAAGCATAAGTCATATGGTTTAATAGTTGAGACTTTACTCTTTTTTTTAAAAAAATAATAATATATATATAAATTGAAGAACATAATGACAATTGTCTTTTTGCTTTCAATACAGCTAGCAGTGCCATTATTAATATATATGTACACGTGGGAAAATTTCCGCAATACAAATGGACATTCTCGGTTCTATATGATTGTTTTTATACAAATGGACATTCTCGGTTCTAAATGGAGCTGGCTCATTCATTCTCAACCAAAGGGCCTTTTTCTTGGTAATGTCAAGCTTTTTCTGGAGGTTTTGCTCCATTGTACATTGTACATCGTACATAGTACTTGTACATCCTCCTTTTCTGCTGACAAGTGAACAACCCAGGTAACCCATAGAAGCCACGTAACTAAATTCAGAGAACCAAATACAAGGTTTGTGTAGAACAAATAATCTTCTTCCCAAGCAAAAGAGGTATAGACCCAAAACCAAACCCTTAATAAATATTTTGAGGCTAAAGCATCTGGCGATCTTCGTCGCCAACGAGTTATGAAATCTAAAGAGTTGTGAACTCCCGAGGCCCATAGTGTAAAGGGTTGATAAGATATAAAATGAAGTTTTCTAGTAGTGGACCCACGATTGGGCCAAATAAGGAGTGGAATTCCCAACTCCTACTTCCCAAACTCCTTTGGACCAAACACACCCTAAAGAATCACTGAGACAGCGGATTCAGATATAAAACAAAAGCATAATTCACTTCATTAACCATATAGAATAAAATGGAAAATAGAACGTACAGGATGTCGTGGATCAGCAAGCATAGGGAAGAGGCCTCTTACTATCAATGACTGCCTAGCCTGAAATAGCCCAAGACCAAAGAACACATTACCAAAAATAGAAACTATCAATACAAGTGGATTAAAAAAAATCCAAAAAAAGATGCGGTTATGGAAAGAAAAAAGTTTTGACATCAGTGGCACAAACTGCATAGACTAAAGGATGATAGTTAATCTAGATCTATATGAATACACAACTTATTGCACTGTAATTCTTACCTTAAGAAAAAGAAAGAAAATTATATAATCCCTCATACACATGCCTAAAGTGTATCCAACAACTACATAGAACAATTGATCCACTAGCTAAAATCTAAGAAACGAGAGCAAAAGCTATATGCCCGTACAGTATATTAATTATTTTTAATTGGGTTTGAACATAAACTTTGCTGGGACAAATTTGAGACAGTACCAAGTATAATACATACTCAACAAGTTTTAAATTGTGTCTACTGATTCCTCTTTAGCAATAATATAATCATTTTTGAAAAAGCACAAGAAAAAGAGGGCACACTAACAAGACAGCATAGCATATTTCACTGACTCAGACTCGTAGCTAGAACTGAGGTAAAATGCATAAAAGGATCCCTTTAATAAATCACCCACCCCATGAGCAGGAAATTTTGATTTGTTAAAATATTTGTGTATGAAGCACTTAACGGGCAGAAGAAGAGAAAATTGCTCAAAATGAGTCCAGATGTACCTCAAATGCTCCAGTAAAGCTCCACCTTAACTGATTTGTCTTCAGCCTAGGAATGACGACAGATATAACTGGCATTGTGGGCCTATATTTAGCAATTAATCTGCATATTTGTACAACAAATTTAGAACTCTGAAAAAAATGGCTGCAAAAGTTTTAAGAAAACTTCAGCTTGTTTGGAGATCAAAAATAGAATTGTAAACTCTGATACCTTGCAGCTCTTCCAGATGAAGTGAAGCAAATAATAACTGAAGCCTTCACCTTGATGGCAGCCCTAACCTAAAAACAGAAAAAACCTATGAAAACCACAGTAGAACAATAACAATATAAAAAAGATTATTACTAAAGTCTAAACCCATTGAAAATAATATGTACAATAATAACCACAACCAGAATATGAAGTCAGTACCGCTGAGGAAGCAATGGATTCCAAGTGTGTCATAGGTTCCCCAACAAATTTGACAGTCTTCTTGAAATATAAATCTTGATTGAACACCTTCTCAGACTGCATTTATTGGAAACAAGAGCACCCAAGGGGAAAAGTATAAACACTTCAGCAGAAAAAAGTAGAAAAAGGAATCAAAATTATAGACTGATAAATCCATAAATCCTTCAAATTCATAACAATGGCCCTATTGTGCTCATTTACATTAACCATTAGGCCTAGCAGAAAGCGGTCAAATATGGCATGCATCTCTCTTCTAAAAATCTTAAATAATGACCAAATCATAAGGAATAAAAGATGTGAAGAGAACAAATACCATAAGTGTCGAGATCTCCAATGATGATGAAGTTTATAATAAAAAAATTATGATGATAAAAGATGATAGATTCAAATCTCATGATTGACAAAAAAAGTTATTTTAATTATAAAATAAAAGACTGAGACAATGAAAAATGTTCGGTTAAGTTGCAAATTTGGTCCCTGTGATTTAATAAAACTTTCATAAATCTTTACAAAGATTTTATCAAACCAAAAGGACTAAATTCTAACTTCCAAAAAATAATGATAAAAGAGGACAGTTTCAAATCTTATGATTGACAAAAAAAAAAAAGAAGCATTAATTATAAAATGAAAGACTGAGGCACAATGAACAAATTTGTAATCAAATTAGTCTTAGGAGCATAGGATATATTCGGAGTAATTTGAGTAAAGAACACAAAACCTTAACAGAAACAGATCTCAACACAAGGCCAACATGTAACTACAAATAATAATTGAATTATTACAAGGGTCAATTTTATCAAATAGGCCAAAACCAGCAAGATTGTGTCAGAAAATCCCTAAAAAGAACAGAGAATTTAAATATTGAAGAACGAATCTATTCCATCAAACGTACTAATCAAAGTTAGAATAAGTGTCACCAAATGATTCTAACTTAGTTAACACAAACAGCATTGGCAGTGAAAAAAATAACTGGTCACTAGAACCATAAAAGCAGTGTCTTAAAGATATAGGTTGTAGTAAATAAATGGATAAAGAAAAGCAAAAGGAAATGGGTGAGGAAACCACATCAAGACTAAAATGGCTCGATACCGAAGTTTGCAAAGACCTAAAATTTGGGTGCAAGATTGAGTTCACAAAATCAATTCCTCATTACACGCCAGCTATATTTGTGTGTGTGTGTGTGTGTGTGTATGCATGGATCAACAGAGGGCATTTACCTCGGCACAAATCCTACCAACAGTAGAAATAGTCTCAACTGGATACAGTCCACGCAAAGTCTCGGCCCCCAGAAGAATTGCATCACTTCCTGAATACGTGAGAATAGTTTTTATATCATGGAACTTAGATGAAATCGTTGATGTTAACAGATATTTCAAAAGAATCACAAAGATCACAAAAACTCTTTGAAGCAGTTTGAATTCATAAATAAAATTGGCGTCCCTTAAATAGGTTACAAATAAGCTATATTAGTATTTACATTCCTAGTCTAACATACTGTCCACATTTCTAATATGTATTGACATTTCATCTACATTTCCACATTATTCTGGAAAATAAAATTTGTCTTTCATATTGATATCAAAACCTTTGTTCTAAGAAAATGTTGACAAGCGAATAGAAATTTCACGTCAATGGAAATTGATATATCAAACAATAAAACAGAACAAGAAAAAAAAAAGGAATGAAAGAAAGGAAGAAAGAGAGTAATTGAGGACCAAACTTCCAAGAGTACACCCATATCTTAGGCTGTTAAGCATGTCATTGCAGTAAACCAACAACTTCAGGAAAAGGAAAAATATCATCAAAAAAATTTACGCAACATACTTTTCACTATTATTGTATGCTTACCATCAAGGACCGCATTTGCAACATCAGTAGCTTCTGCACGGGTAGGTCTTAAATTGTTGGTCATACTGTCCACAACACGAGTAACCACAGCAGGCTTTCCAGCCATGTTACACTTGTAAACAGCAGCTTTCTGAAATAAAAACACCTGCAATATATGGAGAAGTGATCAGAAAGAAGCATATCCTAAGCCTTAGAACCTTGAGGTCCCGGTGAGAAGTAAATTAAATTTGGACCAAGATCATCAATAAGTGAAAATGATTTATGAGGAGAACGTTGTTGAGTGTTTTGAGATTGTACAGAAAGAAACTAACCTTCTCGGGTGGGAGATCTATACCCAAATTCCCACGGGACAGAATAATACCATCTGCTGCTTGTAGAATCTCATCAAAATGGGTTAATCCCTAAAAGTAGGATCACAGAAATATGCAAATGTCCAAATCAGCATTACTATAGCACACCCCACCCCCACCAACACAAAATAAAAGAGAGAGAGAGAGAGAGTAACCTCCACAGTTTCAATCTTGGCAAAGATTTGGGTTTGGCTAAGATCACCTAACTTAGAAAGGAATTCACGAGCCTGTACAAAAAAATAAGGTTCAACCATTTAACTCAAATTATCTAGACAGAGAGCGACAGATTCAGAGATAAAGAGTTCAATGTCAAGGAATATTATACTTGTCGAACATCTTCGGCATGTCTAGTATATGATAGTGAAAGGAAATCAATTTTGTTTTGCACTCCCCAACTGGATATAACCTGAAATTAATAGTACAATACGCCAAGTTAAAGTACAAATAATTAGAAGACAATAAAGTCCTCAGGGATAATGAGGATACGCAAACCAGAAAGCTCACCCACCTCCTTATCCTCATCAGAAAGTGTAGGAAGGTTAATATGAATTTGAGAGCCATGCAAAGTGAACAGTGATCCAGCCAATGTGGCAGAGTTCTTGATTACACAAACAACATCATCACCTTTGACTTCAGAAACCTGATCAAGTTTCCAGCAAAAAACACAGTCAAGAAAAAGAAAATCATTTTTTGACACGATATTCAAAAGTCTGCAATAAACATTCCTATGAGTTTATGTGGTAAACTATGTTTTCCTGATTAGAAAAATCAAAAAGTGCACATTCAAATCACACACACAAACACACTTTGAAATAAAGACACCATCTGGAAGAATTGGTAACAGCTTAGAAGTTTCCCTTACCTCCAGCCATGCAGAAGTTGATTCACTCCCAGTGAAAAGGTATTGACCCACGAAAATGGTGTCTCCTTTCTTCACAGCCTATAAAAGACGATGTATTACTTTTGTATGCAAATCACTAATATCAATTGAAGTTGGATGGTCAAATTGGAGTGCTAAATCGTTCATAATACTGACTCAATTTCAGATGTGCTAGAAGCAATCGGTAAAATTAGAGAGATAAGAAAATTAATGTTAGATGAGATACATTTGAATACAGTAGATTAATTTCTTTGACAAATAGATCAACATATGGCGGTTCACTACAGGCTTCAAAGGCTAGGATCTAGCTTTTTTTTAGAAGTCTATACAATTCTAACATTGCTGCAGTCTACAGGATTGCATCAAAACAAAAAGACTTGTTAGTGAAAGGCTGTTTCAGTAAAGCCTCACAATGACATCAAGAGAACAAGTGCTAACTTTCATCAGCCAGTCGAACTAACATGGCCAGACAAAAACAAAATCAAACTCATTAATACTTTGCCAATGAGAAGTGATCATGAAAATAACAACAGTATGAAGTTTAATACCTTTGAAAGCCCTGTAAAGTTAATAGGCAAGAGCTCTGAAGTCGCCTCAAGATCTTGATTGGGTGTAAGGACAACTATTGCATCTTCCTGAAGTGAAATGGATTTCTCAGTTTTGTTTAATACTTGCAACTCAGGGCCCACAGTGTCAAGCATAACCTGAAAAGAGCACAAGTACCAAAGCATCGCATTAGTTCTTTTCCTTTATCACATATGAAAGTAACAATTGAAAGGTACACAACTCTGCATTCAAACAGGATAGACAAGAATATTATTTCATCAGTAGAATTAATTCTTGGATCTGAGTGCACAAGTAAACCAAGTACCACCACTAAACAATCTAAAAGAAAACACATCCAGTTCCAATAACAGAGAAGGAGATATAAAATAGCAACTCCATCTGAATGACCGTAGACGGGAACAACGGGAAAAACATTCACATATTTTCTCCACTTAACCAAACAAATAATCAAACAATAGTAATACAACACAGAATACTTTTCCAAAATTTTTTTTTTTTAAAAAAAAAAGGGGCAACGGCATTTCAAGGGAGTGTTTGCCCTTCAACCAGAGTCTACATATATTAAGAACTTCAATCGACGATGAAAACGTCTATAACAATAACATACAGCGCAAAGCTTCTTGGTGCTCTTCACGGCGGCCTTCAAATTCTCCAAAGTCTCCTGATGATATTCAGGGTTACCCCATGAAAAATCGAAACGAGCAACTATAACGATAAAAAGAAAACAAAAGCGGTATTAGGAAAAGAAAGTATGAAAAGAGACAGATTGAAAAGGAGTAAATAGGCAGAAAAAGAGTATACCGGACATTCCAGCCTTGAGACAACCAGAGATAATCTCAACAGATCGAGACTTAGGACCAAGAGTCCCGACGATCTTAGTCATAGCAGGAAAGAAACTCTGAGAAAAAATGAAGAAGAAAGAAATCGTAAAATGAAAAGAGAAAACAAGGGATGAGGAAAAAGAAAGGAGGTAAGATCGAAGATGAAAAGGGTGAGGGAACTTACAGATTTGGATGGCTCGAGGATGGAGGCCATGCGAATGGGTTCCTCGAGAAGCAAGTGATTGGAATGCATGTTTTTGGGTGGATGGGTGTGATTGAGAGAAGAAGATGGAACTGAAATCGGAGGAGGAGGAGGAGGAGGAAGAAGAAGAAGAAGAAGAAGAAGAAGAAGAAGAAGAAGAAGACGAAGAAGAGAAGGGATTGAATGGAAAATCGGGGGGATTGTTGGAATATTATTATTATGCTTTTCGGGTTGAGAAAGTTTGTATCTCTGACTCCCACAGCGGAATGAGAGAAAACCTTGTTCTGCTTCTGCGTCCGCCTGCCCTCTCCTTCCACGATTATAATTAAAAGGAATGCAACCAATTCTTCCTTATTATATTTTTCGCCTTCTCTCCACCTTTAACTCTTCTCCTCTTCCCCATCTCCCGATATTTTCGCTTTTTTTTACATTTGTTCTTTTCACTTTTGCTTCTATGCCACTCCCCTCCTCCTTTTTTCTATTTTGGAAAAATACCTTTTTTCCCTTTTCTTTTTTTTTTTTTTTTATGTCGCAAGTCTAATTTTCATTTTATACCTAACTCTTAAAATCTTGAATTTATAGGCCCTTTCGCAACCATTTTATTCTTTAAAATTAAGTCTATCACACTATTCTCACCTCCAAATTTTTAAAATTAAAAAAAAAATTAGCTTTCAAAAAGTTATTTTTGTTTTTAAATTTTTACTGATAATTAAATATATAAATTATTGTAAGAAATATGGATGAGATAACTTAACTTTAAAAAATAAAAAAAACCAAATGATTAACAAACGGAGCCTAAATGTGTAACATTTCGAAACATGGGATCAAATACAAACTAAACTCAAAACTTAGTGACCAAATATATTTTTCTTTTTAACTTCTATTCATTTTGGTCTCTTTAATTTTTTAAAATAATCATTTTGATCTTTACCTTTTGTTTTTAAAGTCAATAACTAAAACAAACTAAAGTTGTTATTATAGGACTAGAGTAGTGTTTAAACCGTTCACTCTCTCTATAACACTTACTCTTTTACCTGACTTGTGGTTGGAATTAAGATATGGGGTGGATATTGATCATTGCTTAGGGTTAAAAGGGTAAAAATGTAAAATCACGTCTTTATAGAGAAAAATGTTAAAGGACTTTAGTATTGGATAATCAAGTCAGTAGTTTGAATCATTAGTTTACAAATCTGGTTTTAAGAGAGTTGTTGGATGGAACAAGGGTGTATATGGTATGAAAATAAAAATTAAATAATTAATGAAAAAATGAATATAGTTCCACTAATATAAAACTCGTATTATTCACCCCAAATTCATGGACATTTTATAAAATTGTAATGGCCCATAGTTTAAGTTAAATTTCATTTTTTATGTGGCATGGTGATTAACAAAAATAAATAAACTAACCAACCCAGCTGGTTGTGCATGAGAATTATATATTTACGAATTAAGGATGCCTGAGAATTATATATCTGTGAATAAATATGTTTGGTTGTGCATGAGAAAACAATGCTATACGATCGTCTACCGAATACTATACGATTACCTACCAAATGCTACATGATCACTAAGTAATACTAGACGATCACCCACGAAGACCCCGCGATCGCTTGTAACAAATATCAAAGTACAAATACTAAATGTAGATAAAATAAGCATTTATATTATGTCGATATTCGTAGTTACAAACAAGAGTATAGTGCAACATTCATTCAAAACGAAGAGAGACAGCAGCACCGAAGCAGAGAGATGGGCGGCACTTAAAGTAGAGAGATGGGTTTTCACGGCCGGAAGGAAGGAATATCGTGGTAGGAAGAGGAAGAATAAATGAAAACCCACACTTCTCAATGAGTAAATAATTCCTTCATTTTTGTGTGGGTAAAATATACCTAGGAATTGTATTTTTCAAGATAAATAAACAAAGCCCACCAACCAAACATGGGTTTTGTAAGCCCATTCCCATTCCCACCCTCTTTTCCCCTCCAACCAAACGGCCCCTTAGAGATTTGGCTTAGTTTTTTAAAACATAGTTAGAAAGTAGATTAAGCTTAAAACATAGTTAGAAAGTAGATTAAGCGTGAAATTTAGAGGCAGAAATTGTTTACAGGCGTTTACAAAAACTAAAAGCTAAATACAAGATGGTTATCGAACAGGCCTAAAAATGTAATTTTTTAAATTTATAATCAATTAACTATATAATAGATTACATAAATTAGAGGTGTTTGTGGGTTGGGTTAGGTCGAAACATTTTAATGACCCAATTCAATTGTCCGGGTTATAAATTTATTCAACCCAAATAATATTTATTAAAAAGAACCCAACCCAAATTGGGTTGGTTCGGATTATTTATTTAAATTTTTATTCTAAAAAGAATAATATATTAATACGTAAAAAAAAAATTGATTTAATTATTTTTATATATAGAATTAATAATAAAACTCAATTTCAATTTATATAATAAAAATTTTTATATTCAGAGCGTTAAAAAAAACTATTTTTAGAAGTTGTTGGATAATAAATTTTATAAAAAATAATGAAATAAAATAAAAATATGTATATATAATTATTTCATAGTACATTTTAAAGTTAATAATAAGTTCAGGTTAGTTTAGATTATTTTAGATGAACTCAAACTAAAGTTAATAATAAGTTCAGGTTGGTTTAGATTATTTTAGATAAACTCAACTAACCCAACATATAAAATTTTGAACTCAATCTAACTCAAATGAGTTGATAATTTAACCAAGACCGTACAAATTAGATTGCATTGATCTATTTTTTTTTAAATTGTCAGATTTTTTGAACAGAAAGTAAAAATGTTATTTACTTACTCAAATTTTATACTTGAAAACAGTCTAATATATAACTCAAAATAAAATAAATAAATGAAAGAAATACATGGGCTTTTAAGAAATAAAAATAGAATAACTATTATTTTTAATTTCGTTCATTAATTTCAATATTCACATTTCAAATTTCAATATTGGTATAAGTACCATTTGAAAGAAAAACATAGCTGAATTTTTCCATTGAGATAATGTTATGGTTGAAAACCAATATATACCGTTATAGACTAATTTAACAAGACACAATTATTTAATTTATTTTAAACCTATATATTTCTATGAAATATCGAATGAGACATAAAAATTCAAAACTAGTAGAACGAGAGCAAGAATCATAATGATTCTGATCGAAATAACTTATGCACGAAATTCAAAAGTAGGGAAAAAAATCAAAATATCGTATGAGAGCCAAAACCATGTTCACTCCTTCAAATTTCGAGGAAAGATGTCATATTGTACATCAACAACATTCCAAAGAGCATGATGATCACTAATTGAGTTATATATCAAATATGGATCATCGTGTGGAGTGTTTATCTTCTATATTGGTTTGAGCAGTTAAGATTTTTATAGATCAAGTAAATGGATTATGTGTTTGAATTTTCATAGCTTAGTTGATTAGGGTTCAGTTCATCTATCTATCGAAATGAATATTTGTATTACATTTTTTTTAATTACGATGAATCGAAACCGATTTTGTGTCAATCAATTAAAAATAGGGTTCTTTTCATAACATCCCCTACATTTTAGGGGCATATACCCAAGGAAAATGTTGTTTTATCATTTGAATTTGGACAAAATCTTCAATAAAAATTAAATAGTTGCTATAGATAAAAAACGAACAAAATCGAGAGGGAAGTTTTTAGGTTTGAAATGATGGAGAAAGTATGGAAAAACAAGAGAAATATATGAATAATAAAATAATATATATTTTTTAAGAATGTTAAACATGAGACAAATATCAAATATTGTAAAGCGGATAAAAAAAAAAGGTGTAAGTCATACTGTGACCCAGAATAAAGAATAAGAATGTGATTGATTACTATTTCGCGCATAGCCATAAATCAGAATAAGATTCTTAAATTTGAAGTGAGCCCTACATTTTATTTTTATTCGGGTTTTAGTAAACACTAATAATAAGAATAAAGTGGGTCTCACAATTTTTATTCTCATTCCTTGATTTTCATTCTCTATTAATAAACATGTCATGAAATTTATGTTGAATGAAATAATATAAAAACCAGAATAATGAATGAATCTAAATCTGTTAAAATATTCGAGAGTAAACTGTCGAGAATCTCATGTTAAAAAAATCGAGGAACTTCACCAGATAAATGAATTATTTTTTTTTATTATCAATTATTTTAAGATGGAATCTCTTACTATTAAATACAAACACGAACCTTTGTTGGGGGAAGAGTTTGAGAAAAGATGGTGTGCTGACTTATGAGTTTAAGGCTCTTCCATTCTATTCCAATTAACTCATTGAGCCCATGGTAAAGGGAACCTCTCACTATTTCACAAATTCCAATGCCATTTCAAAATTTTCAAACATTGCCCACGGTATATATGAAGACAGAGGCCCACAGATTTTTTCCTCTTCTTTCACTTTTATTATTATTGTTATTTATTTTCTTTATCCTTCAAGTTATGACGATGTTGATTCACTCCATTAACTTTGATATTAGATGTTCAATTCTTTTTAATATATCATTGAGATAATACTTTTGCTACATCTTTGAACGAAACATTGTCGTAGATGTCATTTCCATCGTACTTAAAAATGTAACATTCATATCTATACTTTTTTTCTTTTGATATTTATATATATTAACAATTGTAAGTTGAAATTAAATGGAAATTTTTGAAGTTGAAATTTTGTTGTCGAGAGGTTTTATATAATTTAGTAAAAATATAATGAATGAGGCTTGAACTTGGGTCTAAAAAGAATTAGAAAGTATGTTCACTATTAAGCTAACTAGTGATTTTGAAACTATGCTAATATCTTATATATATTATATAAAGAGCATAAGGGGAACTTGCACCCATACTAAATCCGCCTTTACAAACACGCCTACACACACATATATAGACATACATACATACATATACTTAACGTTGTTGGATCTCACACGCATTTGTTGTCATTGCATGCCGGTTTGATCTTTGCTCCATTTCTTTTGGTATGAAGTCTCTTTCTAAACTAATTTGCATAATAAATCTTTGCACCGTATGGTAGCAAACCTACCACATTTCGATGCCCAAATTAGTACATGTAGTGTATAGTTTAGTTAATCACATAAGAAGTAAGGCCACGTCACACACATATTTATATACACATACATACATACATACATACATATACTTAATGATGTTGGATCTCACACGCGTTTGTCGTTGTTGCAGGCCGGTTTGATCTTTGGTCCATTTCTTTTGGTATGAAGTCTCTTTATGAACTAATTTGCATAATAAATCTTTGCACCGTGTAGTATCAAACCTACACATTTCGATGCCCAAATTAGTACATGTAGTGTATAGTTTAATTAATCATATAAAAAGTAAGACCAGGTCTCATCTAGAGATTACCTACTCTTCTCTTTGGAGTCATCGAATGAGACTATTTATGCTGTCATACATTCGATAATCACTTATGGTCATATGTAACTTCCAATTGGTATATATCTACCGACTCGACTAATTGACAAAAAACTCGAGGCTCTAATTTTTCTTTTCTTTCTTTTTTTTTTTTTTTTTTTCTTATGCCTCCTCTCAGTTCTTTATGAACTTAGGGTCTTGTCTTGTTATTATAAGGTTTTAAAAAATTATGATACTTCCAAAATTTAAGGTGTAATTTGATAAAAATGAAACATGACGTGAAATTTGATTTTTTTTTTTTCTCAATTTAATGTTAAATGAGGAACACACAAAAGGCAAACACGTTTCTACATGGGGTTGGTTTTTTATTTTATTTTTTCTCTTTGTCCTTTTAAAACAACCGCGTGGGTTGTCATTAGTCAACAGGTCTATCATTTTCTATATCTTTTTATGTCACATCCACGCTATTTTATTCTTTTTCTCTTTCTCAAACTTAAAATAATTATAGCGAATGATATAACTCATTAGATTTTGACTTTAGATCGATAAATTTTAAAATGTTATATATTTAATTATTAAATTTTAAATTTTATTTCAATTTATTCCATAAATTTTAAAAGGTTACATTTTACCTTTGAGATTTGAATTTTATTTTAATTGTCCATGGATTTCAAGATTTTACATTTTAATCTTAATTTTTCATTAAATATTTAATTTCAATCATTGGCATCAATTTTTATTGATTGATTAAAAAATAAATGGAAGTAAAATTTTAAATTTAATTTTAAAAACGATCAAAACAGTAAAACTTAATTAATTATAATTATTTTAACAATTTTTAATTTATTAACACAAATTAACTCCAAAAGATGGAAAGTAAGTATTTAGTAAAAAATTAAGGTTAAAAGTATAAATCTCAAGATATAGGGACCAAGTTGAAGCAAAATTCAAATGTCAAAGCATTTTCTAAATTAAAACAAAACTCAAAACTTAAGAACCAACCATGTAACATTTTGAAATTTAAAGATTAAATAAAAACTAGATCTAAAACCTAGAGACCGAAAAACTATTTTTGTCATAATTCTTCTATCATTTTTTTATAACTGTATTGCGGTACTTTTTTTCTTTCAAATTAAAAGAAAAAAACAGTGTTGGTACTACTTGTTTATATCGTGTCACTGTTTGTTTATGCATACTTTGTTTATGGTAATGAATTCAAACACCCAAAGTTTAATCTCTACAAATTACAAATTGGTCCTTATATGAATTAAATCTAACATTGTTTTAATGTTTTTAACACAAGAAATATAGTTTTTGTTTAGAGAATAGACATGGATTTATAGAAACATACAAATTAAAATAAATTAACAAACCATAGAATTCAAAGATCAAGAGTGTTTTAATCTAAACTAGTGACACTGTTACTAAATTGCAATGTTAAAATACTTGCATCTTTCAAATTGTGTGATTGTTCGTCTCAAAAATAAAATAAAATAAAATAAAATAAAATGAACAAATTATCTCAAATTATCGCAAAAAGATGGAGATTAATTAGGCAAGTTGCCGACGAGAAATTGAGGTGTCATAAGAATGATCAAGAGATACAATGAGGAGAAATACCCATGCGACACAGAAGCATTGAAGTAGTTATGACATTCAAAATGCCACACAAACCAAAGATTAATTTTATCAAATCCAAATTTATGGGAAAAAAAAAAAACAATACTTTTTATGAAGTTAATTAAAATAGGAAAATCAGTATATTTTCCCCTAAATATAGAAAAATGTATCAATCTTGACCATAATCTCTCAAATTTCATCCAATTAGACCTTACAACTTTATTGCTTCCCCTACCTCATGCAATATATTCCCCAATACCAACACAATGCAGTAAAGATCTCAATATATATATATTCAAAATTTGAATATAAGCAACCATTTAAAGACTACTTTTTAAAACCACCCATTTTTGTTGAGTTCAACATGAAATAAGATGATTCAAACTCACGGTCAAATGTACACACTTTATATCCATTAGACCGCACAATTCTTTTTTACACAAATCAGCTATGAATTCTGTACATGTACAAAGAAAAAATGTTTATGACATTTTATAATATTCTGAATGCATTTGAAAATATTTGTTTGAAATAATTCTTCAAATTCATATTAACATAAGATAATCGTTCTTATCTCCTCTAAAATTATTCTTCAAAATAAATAAATAAATAAATAAAGCTTACCTCCTCTAAACTTGACAATACACTTTTTACTTTAAATTTTCAATTTTAGAGAATTCACCATAAACTTAGATAAATTTTACAATTGCTATCTTTAATTGGAAATTTTGCTTCAGTTTTTATCTTAAATAAAAATAATGATTTTTGTTTTATGATATTTTTTTTCCGAAAGAATAATTATAATCTTACGGTAATATCATTAAAATATTAAAAGCAAAAAGCAAAAATTATGATTATTAAAAAAGAAAAGTTTTTGTAAAAAATTTGTCTTTAGCGCACTTGCTCTATTGAGTTATGGGGCATGGCATCCATGATCCATCCATGTGCAAAGATGATAAGGTCAGAAATTTTCATGCGAGGACAAAGATCATTATAAAGAAAGGGAAATTTGGATTATTAAAAAAAAAAATGAAACTATTTGCATATAGCAATCTATTTCCCCCTAAAGCAAAAAATGATTCCTACAAAAAAGTAATATCTAAAACATTTAAATCCACGAATGTTCAAAGAATTTTCACCTGCATTTGTCATTGTGCATGTCATCTACCCAAACGCACTTCTCAGAACAATGGAATTTAGTGAGTTCCAAGTACCCACAATAATGCCACTCGCCAAAGCTTGCTGCGCATGTTTTGCGGCCATTCGATGCGCTTCCAAAAGTCTGTCATCTTTAAGGAGATTTCTGAGAGCCTCTTCAAGTTCCAGTTTTCCATGAACCTGAATTAGTTGGATACAAAGTGAAATTTCAGAAATGGTCAAGGACGAAAGTTCAGGTTTTTTAAGAATCATTTGTATTACTACTTTCTACGAGATGTCAAAGATGAGGCAAGTTCAATATTAAAATAACTTGGCCATATGTTTGATTATGAATTTTTTTTTTTGTATAATAGGGATAAAAGAATTCGAACCACAAACTATTGGTCATTGATACATACTATATACTAGTTGAGGTATTGAGCTATGTTCGTTTTTGGCATATGTTTGATTATGAGATTTGAAACGGATTATGGCCGGAGCATCATTGGTAGTTTTTATTTTTATTTTTAGAAAAATAAAAACATTTTCATTGAACCAATCAAATATACAAAAGAAGGTCCAGGCAGTTACATAGACCCTAAGAAACACGAATGCTATAGTTTGGTTAGCGTGTTCGTGTTTGACACGTGTCAGAAACTTGGACACTCCAACACTTGTTAGTACAACAATTGTGTTAGACATGCGTAGAATACTTGTTGAGTAGACTAAAAAGACACATATATGATAATAATAATAACTTTTAAGTGTGGAATACATCAAGTTAAGTTTTTCAAGGTTTAACTTTGAATTTTCTTTTGGTATAAAAATGAAATATATTTTTAAAAAATGTATATTTTAATAAACGTGTCCCTGCCATGTCGTGTCATATATTTTTAAAATATGGCATGTCGCCGTGTCCGTGTCGTGTCGTGTCATGTCTTTGTCTATACTTCTTATTAGCATATACCTTTCCAATTATCTCAAAATCATAAAGTATAATTAATTAAAGAATTGCTCATCTTGCGTGTAGAGGCAAATAAAAAGTACTATCTAGAATACATAGTTCCTTTTTACTTAGGATGTAACCTAAAGTCTAACATTGACTAAATAAGAGGAAGATCATGGATATGAGTGAAGGGCAACCTCACTCGTCCTAGAGATGTTAGAGATATGATCGAGGAGTTCTTCCTCAATCTGCCATTTGGGGAGACAGGCCGTTTTCTTTGGCTCGCTAATATTTGTGCTATTATTAGGTTCCCAAAGATATTAGAGATATGATCGAGGAGTGCTTCCTCAATCTGTCGTTTGGGGAGACAAGCCGTTTTCTTTGACTCGCTAATGTTTGTGCTATTATTTGGGTATTGTGGGTGAGAGAAATAGCAGGTTGTTTAGGAGAGTTGAGAGGGATGCTAGAGAAAACTAGTCTCTGGTTTGTTTTCATGTTTCTCATTCGACTTCGATTTCAAAGGTTTTTTGTAATTATTCTATAGACTTGATTTTGTATAGTTGGAGTTCCTTATTGTCGAGGGAATCCCCTTTTTTGTGGGTTTGGTTTTTGTATGCTCGTGTATTTTTTCATTTTTTATAATAAAAGATCTTAAAAAAAAAAAAAAAAAAAAAGTGAAGGGCAACCCCTCCATTGAGATCTTCAAAATGAAATCAAAAGCAAAGGCATAGAAGTTTATGCCTTTGACATTGAGGGTTAGTTGTCCTTGCAATTCTTCTTTATAGTGATCCAAAGAAGGTTCTTGCTAAATTCAAATACTTCTTTAGCCTTCTTTCTCGAAAGAGTGGTTAGTCACGAGATAAAGAAGAGTTGACTAAATAAGCTTGAGGAGTTGGTCCATCCGAAGAGAGAGAAGAGGAAGATTCAGAAAGAAGTGGCGAGGTGACAGCACATGAAAAATGTGATCTTGAGTCACCACAGCAACTCAAAAGGTGCCATGGCTTCGGAATAGAACAATGCCAAGAATTCTTTATTAAAGTTTGTTAGACATACTTGTATTTGTACTATGCATCCCTTGCTATCCTTTGTTTTTACCTCACCGTTACTCTTTTTATGCTCTTTTTACAGTTTTTTGTGTATCCTCATGTGCTTGACACGTGTCAAACCCTATGTATTTAATGTATTGTTTTAGCCACAGCAGCTTTTGGCTGAGTGCTTATTCCAAAATATCTCGTATTCTCACTACTCAAGAAAACCGTACAAAGTTAATCTTCATCGTTGATGCTTTCCAAATAAAAACTTTCTTTCTTTGGTTCAGATATTTAACTTTCCACACAGCTTTGCCCACGTCATGACCAAGGGTATTGTTGAAGTTTAATTACTGGAGCTGGAATTACAGCTTAAAAATTCGAGGGAACACAATTCCATTTTCAATAATCACGAGGTTCAATAAAAATTATTCCATCCATTCTTCCCTAAGATAACAACACTATTGAAACTCATCATCTCGACACAGACAAAAGAGTCCAAATCCGGCCAATGGTCCAAGCATAAATAAAAGGAAAGCGGTTGGAGAAAGAATTTGGCCTATCCAACAATATCCCAGAGCTAAAACTCTACCAAGTGAAAACTATCACCTTTATTTTTCTTTATAGGATATCGCCTAATCTTGTATGAGCAAGCATCCACATGGTTGCCCTAATAGAGACTGGAAAATTTCACATCAGGTATCCTGTGAACCCATCATCAAACCAGAAGAACTATCATCTAAAATCAATTAGCCGGCATGATTTGACCAATGCAAGATATGAAAGCAGTATCGAGATCTTAGAGTTAAAATCCCGACAGTTTATTATTGGACTAATATGAGATGTACTCAGGGCCAGAGAACCAAACTCGAAATATTCCCATGACTCAAAGAAAATGTCGAATATCTAAATCCAAACCAGAGCATTCCTTCCAGAGAAATAAAAGGGAAATGTAAAGTGGGCAAAGATTTTATGTTCACCTGCAAAACTGACATTGGATTAAACTGCTGCATTTTGACCACCATGCTTGAGAAATGGCCAATATACGGACCTGGCAGAGGGGGGGGGGGGGGGGGGGGGAGAAACCCTGAGATCAGTACATTTAAGGATGACAACATATCATAAAGAGTACGGCAGCAAATACACACCAGTCAAAACAGCACAACCAGCTGCAGCAGCTTCTGATATGTTGTGACCAGCAAAACCAGGCAAGAAGGATCCTCCAACCACAGCAATGGAGGTTATCCCATACAAATATCTTAATTCACCTAAGTTGCACGTGGAAACCACATTAGAAGATTTATCCAAAAGTAACCAAAACATCCCGCCCAAGCTTTCAAATTAACAGTATAAGATCCAAAAAAAATATCTATTCCTTGTGCCCATAAATTAAGATAATAAGATTTGACTGTGGCATGTCATTTATATCAAAGTTACTTTGAAATGCACCTTTTAAGAATTTGTTAAATGCACATTTTAAGAATTTTCAGTTTCAATTGGTGCCTCTTAAAAGGATGTTGCCAAGTTCCTATAAAAATGTTCTCTGGATTTGAGAATGGTGTTTTTCAAAAATCTTACTTTGGTATATGTGGTGACAAAGAAATGGTAGACTTTATCATTCGAGCATTTAATTTCCTCAAATACCTTTTTTACATTTCTACTTTTGATTGAAAATACCTTTCTTACCAAAAAAAAAAAAAAAAAAAAGAAAAAAAAGAAAAGAAAAATATTGTGATAAAATATTACGTGCCTCATTTATTATGAATCAATATTTTATCTCAAAGACTTGACCAGAGGCTTTCCCTCAGCTATGGACATAGCCCTCTAAGGAGCACACCAATTAAAAATAACTATAGACTATACCTTTGTATATCTTGTATCTTAGAAGCTCGCTTCCAAAGAGAAAGACAGAGAGAGAGAATGAATTCATGTAGAAATTTGAATGAAACACCATATGATATAGGTATTGCATACCTAATGTGTCTACAACATATACATTCGTTCCTGATGTAATGTTTTCACCCTGAGATCTCAAAGCTACATTCTGCCCTTCTTTCTTCATTTCCTGTGCTAATTAAAATGGCAATACATAAATCGAACATGGAGCTAATCGTTATAATAGAGCCCCGCATATGTCAAATATCATACTAACCAAGAAAATTAACAAGTTCATTTCCAGTCCTGTAGAGTGGGTTGACATAGAACGGTTATTTATAGATATTCCTAAAACTAAACGTTTCACTTGAAATACATATGTCGAACAAAGAGTTATTGTTATTATTATTTTCTTTTTTGGTTTTTGTCCCACATCAAGCATATTTCACATGACTCATGCATGATAGTTAACTATTGAGTACAATTGGGGATAGGAGGATTTGAACCATAGATCTCGTAGTTACTAGCACACTTGAATACCCATTGAGCTATGCTCAGTTTGACGCATGATAGTTAATTATAAAGAACTGGTCGAGGTTTATTTCAAAAAGGGAAAAAAATCGTTCAAGGGGATAACCATCTAGAAGAATCTGAATAAAAAGACCTAACAACGTGAGCTATCAAGACATAAACGTATCTTCCATAATAAAAGTTGTCTAGACTAATTATCACTATAAATACTGTTTACAAACTACAAAGCACAAAAATGAAGTACAAGAAACCTACTAGAGCGATCTCTTTTCCATGCTGTGGATATCGAGGTACAATCACAGTGACTAGATTTGGGTGTGCTTCTAAGAGCATTTTGTGAACTTCAAGTATAACTGCAGAATGAGAAACTTAGCGAATATTAATTTCATTAAAGAGCCTTAACCTTCAAAGAGTAATTGTGGAGGCATTTGCCACATTCCTATCAATAATGCAAAAGCTTTGGGGAAATAAATCATAACTGCATCGTTTAGCAAATTCGAACAAAAAAATCATAGAAATAACAGAACATCAAAACTGACATTGGAAATGTTTATGCATTAGATTTCTAGGAGAAAATACAATGTCATAGAAAAATAAAATACAATGTCATAGAAAAATAACCTTCTTCTTCGCCTCTATGTATGGACGAAGCCATCCAAACTTGTCTTTGGGCCAATTGTGCTCTTAGATCTTCAACCTTTTTGATCTCTTCCTCTGACATACCAACATCTTCAACGGCTGAATGGAAAGCAAAACTTCAAAATCCAACCTTAGTGTTAGCAAAGCACACTGATCAAATTCAGTGAAAGTTGGTGAAAACTATGTGGTTCGATGTTTTTATTATAAATGTGATTACACCAATCCCATTCTTGTCAAATAACAGTTGTCAAACCAACTGTGCATTGATTTCAATTTCATGTAACATAATTTTTGTTTCACCATATCAGAAGAAAAGGCTGATCGTGCATACCAAATTTCAGATCACCAGCAAAACTGATGGTTGGTGGCGAAGCCTGAAGAAGCTGGAACCGGATGGCCTGTAGGTTGCTCTGAAAGTAAAACACAACAAGATCAATGACACAGGAAAAAAAACAGTTATAATATGGAAAGTTAGACGGTTCATACCAAGGGGAGAATCAATGAGAACTTTGACAGCATAAAGGAAACCAGTGGAAGAAAAACTGGAGTTGACCAACGCTTAAAAGACATAGCTGACATCCGAGCATTCAACAATGCCATAGCAATCTGAAGAGAGTAAGGGCGAACCTAAGGTTAATCATCCATATCATAATTTGTCTTCTTGCAGTCAAATCATATTATTAAAATAGCAAGATGCAATTATCAAGACAATCGTGTCAATGAGAAGACACAACTTACACCACGCTTTGAAGCACCCAAGATAAGATTAGGCCAAAGTTCACTCTCCATTAAAATAATAACTTTAGGCTTCCAATGTTCAATGAAAGTGTCTACGGCAGCAGCTGTATCAAGTGGGGCAAACTGATTTGTACAAAAGAATGTGAATACCATACAAAGTAAATATAGATAGCCTAAGACATGCCAAAACCACAAAATACAAAAACGATTTAAGTCTTAAGAAAGGATACATCTATAACCTAGAAGAAAGCGAGACATAGAGACGAGTGAGAGAGAAGAATTCAATATTTTGATCGATTATACTTTCGAGTTATTTAAATACTTAACTTTAAACAAGTAGGAAGTCAATTGAAAACAAGAAGTTTTGATATTGGCAAGAAATATGCTCACCCATCTGGATCACATTTAGATATTACAAATATTTTAATTGTAAACTTAATCCTGTTCTGATAAATCGAACTTCTCAAAAACAGTCAATAAGTAAACATTGAAGTTGAGGTTTTACAGGTTCTGTGCTGCAATTTCACTACAGTCCTCCTGGTCCAACATCCCATAATTCTTTATGGAAAGAAAACAGACAAACTGAAACATTAAACATTTACCGAAAACATGTAGCATCACACAATTGTAAGAAATGTTTTACAAAAAGGCAGAGGAATACTTCAATAACATAAAGGAACCAGCATTACATACATAGTTCCAGATCATGGATGCAAATTTGATCCTACAACAACACTTTTGGTTAAGAGAGGAATGTGAAATTACCTGATATATGACACCGGTAGGAAGACAATTCTTCACTACCTGACTGCACAAGAAGAAAATATAATTAAGTACACGGACGGACTTTCACGTTCCCTTTTATGTATTAGCTATATAATTATGTCCATAAACAATACTTGTGCTTCTATTTTCAGCTAAGCTTATACTTCCACGACAAAAATCAGGTAGGATTTATCCGTTAGAAATGTCTAGAAAGAACTCCAAGAGCAACTAGATGAATTAATAATGTTAAAACTTAAAGAGAAAAACGACTAATACCGATTCTTACAAGGCAGAATAAGTGGTTGTTGTCATCAAAATGGTCAAATCAGGCCTCCTCTGAATACATTGCTTGATTATAGGAATAGTAGCCAAACCTTCTCCTGCATAAGAACAAGAAAGCACGTTACATTCTAAACACATACTACTGCAATCGACACTCTGTTCGACTAAAAACTTCTTCGATTTCGATAATACATTATGGTTTATATCCGAATTTCTCTGTAAGAAGAAGGAAGTGGAATGAACCTAAAGATACGGCATGGAACCAGAGAAGTGGACCAGGAGGACGAGCATGGGAAGGACGACCAAGACGCTCCGGCCATCGGAAAGGGTGCTCGAGGCCACGAAGCACCCGCCATCGGAGATGAAGGTAGAGCAATGGCGAGAGCCCGTAGCTCAGCGCTCTGTATACTTTGTAAAGTAGCTTCCCCTTCGTTGCCGCCATTCTTTCGGTTTACAAGAATTCGCGCTGCTAGATAGTGAGCGACATGTTGTGACAACGCAATATGGGCCCTTTACAAAGCATAACTCTGGGCCGTTAAGTTCGCCCATATCACCTCCTTGGCCCAAGACATATAGTCCTTGGGATATGATTGAACAATGAGGGAAAAAAAATCTAAAACTATAGTACTCTTTTAAAATATTTGTAAATATAAATGTGTTAGATTAGTCAATTTTTTAAATTTTTTCTAATTTTCAATTTTATCCATCCTTGTTTTATTTTGTTGCATGTCTTTTTATTTTAAATTTTCTTTCTTTCTCTCCCATTTTTTTCAATCCTTTCTTCCCTTTCTTTTTTTTTTCTTATTTATTTATTTATTTATTTTATTTTCTTTCCATTTTTCTCTCTCTCTTTTTTTCCTTCTCCAGTCTTTTATTATTTTAATTTTCTTTCCTTTTTTTTATTTTAATTTTTTTTCTTTCTCCGATTTTTAATTTTTTTTCTTTTCTCCGATTTATTATTATTTTTCTAATTTTCTTTTATTTCTCTAGTTTTTGCTTCCATCTCCCCATCTTTGGAAACATTCCTCTCTCCATCATCAACCCCAACAAGCCAATCATCAAGTTTCATTATTATAACGAACCGTTAATATAAATTAGCAAATGAAAATGAATTTCAAAGAAACTACTTTTTTTAGTCCTTAAGTTTGTACCATTTTTAGAAATATTTATTAAAAGTTTGAAATAAGAAACGATCATAGTTATTAAGCAAGTTTATTTTAAAAAAAATGAGAAATGAGAATGTTATCAAACATGCCAATAATTTTCTTTTTTTTTTTCTAGGACTTTAAGAGTATGAAATCTATTAGTAGTATCACCGATAACATGTTATCATGGATAGCATGTTATTAGTGATACTATGATGTCATGCTATCAATAGAAACTTTTATGCACAATCAAATAATCTCTATGAGTCATTTCATCTCAAACACTACATTACATAATACATAAATTGAACGAATTCTTATCAAAGAGAACCTATGAGCGGAAGCAAGATCGTTTCAAATTCATTGTGGTAGAATTACAACATTCACAAACATACAAGCCAATTATGCATCTTCTAATAAATCACAACATGCTTCTATAAATAAATATAATAGGACGAGAGACATACCTTTTGAAGAAATCTTCTTCTAACTTTCTCTCGCTCTCGTGGAGTCTTAGACCAGCACCTCTTACTGTCGCTGCGAACACCAACTCAATCATCTAATGTCTCGTCTAGTCAATCACGAACAACCTTCTCCACGAACAAGTAACAATTGAGACACCACCACTCACTGACCTTGGTATTCTCGAAGTGAGAATCTATAAGGTGTGGGCTCTGTTGGATTTGGTAAAGGGAAGAAGGAAATAACGATCGTACTCACCGACCAAGCAAGTGGGAGAAGGTTAGTATCAATTGTATAGACTTGTGCTTGATTGTTTAATAAAGGTACACGATCATTTAAGAAATCAGGTATGATCGTTTATACGATCGTTTAGTGAAGCTTGCTTAGGCACGTGATTGTTTAGTAAAACCACACGATCGTTTAGTCAACAACGTGTATACACGGTCGTTTAGACAAACATTTGAAGTTTTCATGTAATCTCTTGTGAGCTAAACAATAAGCAATGTACTCAAATGATGCGATACTTTGATTCCATTCCAAAATTAAAACATTTTTCATTTTATCCTTTAGTCATGAAAACTAAATACAACCTTCCATTTTCACGCACGGCTAGGGAGAAACCATCAACAATTATCTCATAATTGTTTTAATTATAAATAAATATAATAAATAACTTATCCCATTATATTTATAACTTATAGTTTTAATATCACATCATATGCAACATTTAAATCATAGTCCTTTTCTCCTTTACTTGATATAAATCATATTTACATAAAATTCCTCCAATTAATGTATCTCATACATCATGTCAATTATATCGTATATAATTGAATCAGTTTAATCATATCAAATATAATCAAGCTCCCTCTTGTCAATTTGAACACTTCAAGTTGACATAAAAATTGGTTCTCAATTTGAATCCATTGAGCTACCAAAGGGACCTTATGGACTTGTAGCTTGAAGCTCCGACAGTACGTGAATAGCAAACTGATAACGGGCAGAAATGCACGTTATCATAGTGTTAAGTTCTTAAATAATGCTGGCTTGTATTGATAAAATGTGTTAGATTGCGTCCAAAAAGCATTAAGTTTATTATATTGCGGCCACATGCATTCATCGCCTAGGAACAATTGATTTTTTGTGTTTTTATGCAGAATATGTGTTGACGCAAGGCGGAAATTGCGATCATAGGAAATCATTAGTCGAGTGCAACATTACCGCAAGGCTTTGCGGTGATTGTGTTCGCAAACATTTGCCTAAGAAGGATTGCCGCAACATGGTGGGCACATCTGGGTAAAAGACATAATTAATCACGATAGGATAGAAAGCTGATGACAATCGAATTCGAATTAAGTTGATAGCCGCTAACGAACAAGTACATTCAGCTTTTCGGTGACAAATATTCGACACATCAGTCAGGAATTAAAGCCGTCCCATCTGTACAATCATGAGAGAGAAGTCGCCTTTCACCCTGGAAGCTCTATAAATACAAAAGGCATCCTTCAAAAAAGGAGTTCAGTAGTATTTACGAGTTCACTGTTCTGTTCATAGTTTAGCCTTGTTCTTAGATTTTCTTTCATTTTACGGCGATGCGAGAGAAGAAGGTTGTACGATGGATCATTCCGGTAATCTTGAGAGCGCACTGGAAGCTGCTAGAACAGAGAGAGGGCCGACACCTGCGGAAGCAGGAATATCTTTGGAACCGAATAGAGATTGACAGTGTAAAAGCCTCGGTCAGCAAGAAATTGCTACCAGGCTCTCTACCTTTATCTTCCATTGTTATTTTGTACTCAAACTCATTTATTAAAAAATGGAATTTCCTTCTCTATATCTGTTCACTCTCTATTATTTATGCATGAGTAGCTAAATTTGTTGAATGGGTTGAGAAGCATTTAGCTTGCACAACTGGGAATCTTCATTCTATGCGATTATCTTGTATTATGTATGCTTCATTTGTCCATTAGAGATACTTGGGAGGGTAGTTTATGGACAGGATCTAGGCTTGGGAAAGTCAGGTTAGAATCTAGGCTCGAGAGAGTCAGATTAGAACGCATAATCAAGAGATAGGAGCTTAGAAATAAGCATTATTTGCTATTAACGCATCGCATGCATCCTAGAGATAGGATATGATTGTGTGCGGTCATCTTGCCTTTATGCATCTTGCATCATCGCATAGGACAATAGTAGAGATTTAGGCATAAGCTCTATGTATACTTTTACATTCAACACATGCGTCCTAGACTTAGGAGCATCGCATTTGCATTGGAAAATGACTTGCTGTGCATGGTTGTAGCATGATCGCATAGGTTGACGCATTCCCAGGTAACACCAGCTAAATACCTTCTCAACCTGTTCATCCGTATACTCAGTGCATCTATCACGCAATCCGAATTTTTTTCAAATCCGCCGTATTTATTTATTTTTCATCACCGCAAACAACAACCTCAACAACTATTGATTTATTTGGTTATTGCAAAGTTTTCATAAAAATTACCACCGCAACCTGTTTTCACGAGTCCCTGAGTTCGACCCTGGACTTACCAGGAAACTTAGTGGAATTTACACTTAGATTCCGCTGAGGAAACTTGAGTGCTCAATGCAATTTCACCATCGCATATCATCCATAATTTCACTTCATAAAATAACGCATCAAGTTTTTGGCGTCGTTGCCGGGGACTTTGGCAAAATAGTGTGCTAACGGTAATTTTTCTGAATTCTTTGTAGACTCTCAATCTCTGGCGAATTACGACCTGTAGATTGAGAGGACACTCAGACGGAGACTAAGAGACCGCCAACAACAACAGTCAGATAAATAAGAGATGGCGGAGAAGCCTGGAAACAGAGCACCAAGCAAAAACAATGTCATGACAAATCCAATCCTTCTGGCCAAAGATCGCAATAAACCCACTAGGGACTATGCATGGCCAAACCTCTATGATTTCTCTTTAGAAATCATGAGGCCTTCCCTCGATGGAAGCATATTCGAAATGAAATCGGTGATGCTGCAGATGATCCAGACTGCAAGACAATTCGGAGGTCGGCGTGGCGAGGACCCGCATGCCCACCTCCATAGCTTTATCGAAATCTACAATACTTTTGTATTCTCGAATATCTCTGCCGAGGAAGTTCGACTAACTTTGTTCCCATTTTCTCTTTGTGACCAGACAAAGAAATTGGCATATTCTCTTGAGCAGGGAGAGATCACTTCATGGGAACAGGTCGTAGAGAAATTTATGAAGAAATATTTTCCGCCTGCTGAGAATACTAGACGAAGGAAACTCATAACAAATTTTGAACAAGACATGGACGAATCGCTCAGTGATGCCTGGGCGAGGTTTAAAAGGTTGGTCTGGGACTGTCCACACAATGGTTTTTTAGATTGCCTTCAGATGGAAATTTTTATCATGGTTTGAATCCCGCTTCGCAGACCGCTACCAATGCGGCGGCCACTGGTGGTCTGCTTGACAAAACGTATGACGAGGCTAAAAATATCTTGGATCGCATCTCTAAGAACCACGAAGATTGGAGGGAGAGTGATCAGTGACTGAGAATAAAAGATAACGACGTAATTAATGGTGCTATTATTTCACTACAGAATCAGATGACCGCAATGATGAACTTAATTCAGGGAATTGCGATCAGTAGCCCAACATCGCAAAATGGGCAAATCAACGCAATTAGTCAAAACACCGCAAAGTGTGCGACTTGCGGTGATGGGCATGCAATGGAAGAATGCCCACATAATCCACAGTCTATTTACTTTGTGAAAAATAATTCCTTTTTGAATACCTACAACCCCGGGTGGAGAAACCACCCTAATTTTTCTTGGAAGAATCAACAGTAGAACTTCCAATCTGTGGTGCAAAAAGAAGGACCACTAGGATTATTTCCACGCAACAACAGTCAGACAAGCAATCAAGCAAGTAGCTCGTAACCACTGCAATCTTCCTTCCTAGAAAGCCTATTGAAGCAATATATAGAGCAAAACGAAATGGTGCTTCAAAGTCAGGCTATGTCCATTAGCAATCTAGAATTACAAATGGGTCATATTGCAAGTGAGCTAAAGAACATACCACTAGGGGCTCTGCCGAGTTTAACAGAACTCCCACGCAACCCGAGGGGATCAGGTAAAGAGCAATGTCAGGTTGTGACATTGCGAAGTAGGAAAACTATGGAGGGAGAAAAGAAGAAGCTTAGTCGAACAGCTCCCATTGCGGTAGAACCTGAAGTTGCGGTGACGCAAGAAGCAGAAGGAGAAAAAGAAGCAATAGAGTCAGAGGTTGCGTCGACCTCAAAGCTAACTGAGACGGGGACCGTGAGAGTGCAGTTCCCACCTTTCCCATAGAGACTAAGAAAGAAAAAGAATGAAGAGGTACAATACCAACGCTTTCTGTCTATGTTAAAACAATTACATATTAATATTCCATTCGGTGAAGCGATTTAGGAAATGCCTGCCTACGCAAAGTTTCTGAAGGATATGGTAACTAAGAAGAGGGGAGCTAGTAAGTTTGCCATGGTGGCTTTAATGCAAAGTTCGAAATCAATCATTCCACCGAAGATGAGCGATCCTGGGAGCTTTACTATACCTTGCTTCATAGGAGGACTGTACATCGGGCAAGCCTTGTGTGACCTTGGAGCCAGTATCAATTTGATGCCTCTGTCGATCTTTAAGCAGCTGATTGTGGGGAAATTGGTGTCCACCACCGTGACTCTCCAACTGGTCGATAGATCTCTGATGCATCTAGAGGGAAAGATGAAGGACGTGCTGATCACCATTGATAAATTTATCGTACCAGCCAACTTCATCATCTTGGATCATGAGGTCGACAAAGATGTGCCCATCATCTTGGGGCGACCATTTTTATCAACAGGTCGTGCCCAGATTGATGTGCATAAAGGGGAGATCACTTTGAGCATCAATGGACAGAAGCTCAAGTTTAACATAATTCGTGTTATGAAGTTTTTGGACGAAGAAGACTTGCATGACTCAAACGATGACTAGAGTTTGATTGAAGAAGAAAAGTTTGACGAAGAAAATGAAAAAGAGGATGTCAACGCATTGGTTGTGCTTGTAATGCGATCATAAAAAAAATAAGTAAGGAAGAAGAGATGATCGCAAACCTAGAAGAAGAACCAACAAAAAAAGAAGACAGAAAAACAACGCAACCATCCCTAGTAGAACCATCAACACTGGAATTAAAGACCTTACCGAATCATTTAAAGTACACATTTTTGGGGCAGGATGAGAAGCTGCCTATTATTATTTCCTCTGAGCTTAACGAATACCAGGAGAATACGTTGATGAGCATTCTAAGGAAGCATGTGCGAGCAATTGGCTGGACGCTTGCCGACATTAGAGAAATTAGCCCAGCGTATTGTATGCACGCATTCGTCTTGAAGAGGACCACAAGGCAACAATCGAACATCAACGCAGACTCAACCCTGCGATGAAAGAGGTCGTTAAAAAGGAAATCATTAAATGGTTAGATGCGGGTATTATTTATCCTATAGCAGATAACACGTGGGTCAGCCCTGTGCAGTGTGTGCCGAAAAAGGGAGGCATGACGGTAGTCCCGAACGAAAACAATGAACTAATACCGCAAAGGACCGTTGCTAGGTAGCGCGTTTGCATGGACTACTGCAAGCTGAATGTGGCTACAAAGAAAGATCATTTTCCCCTGTCGTTCATTGATCAAATGCTAGACCGTCTAGCTGGAAATGACTTTTACTGCTTTTTGGATAGTTATGCCGGGTACAACCAATTATGATAGCTCTAGAAGACTAAGACAATACCACATTCATCTGTCGAAATCTTTATGGACAACTTCTCTATTTATGGGAACATTTATGAAGTCTGTCTAGCCAACTTGGATAAGATACTGAAGAGATGCGAAGAGGCGAATCTGGTGCTTAACTGGGAAAAATGTCATTTTATGGTAAAGAAGAACATAGTGTTGGGGCACAAGATTTCCTGGGACGGGTTGAAGGTGGATAAAGCAAAAATCGAAGCAATTGAAAAACTTCCACCTCCAACAAGCGTGGCTGTACAAAGTTTCTTGGGGCACGCTGGATTCTACAAACGCTTTGTCAAAAATTTTTCGAAAATAGTACGACCACTGAGTGCGTTATTAGAGGCTGATAGAAAATTCGATTTTGATGACAATTGCCTCAATGCATTCAGAGTATTGAAGAATGCGCTGAGTACCGCACCCGTATTGATTGCACCGAACTAGATACTTCCTTTTGAAATAATGTTCGATGCAAGCGGTTATGCGATGAGAGCAGCTTTGGCACAGAAGAGAAAAACAATCTTGCATCTTATCGCATATGCGAGTAAAATATTAAATCCTACTCAAACAAATTATACCACCACAGAAAAATAGCTTCTGGCAGTAATTTTTCTGTTGGAAAAATTTCGAGCATATCTACTTGGGACAAAGGTACTCATCCATGCTGATCATTTGGCAATAAAGTACTTAATGACAAAGAAGAACGCAAAGACAAGGTTGATCAGATGGGTTCTCCTCCTTCAAGAATTTGATATAGAAATAATTGATCGAAAGGGGACAGAGAACCAAGTTGCGGATCACTTGTCCAGATTGGAAAATCTTGAGGTTGACCGTAATGAGTCTGAGGTAAGTGCGGTGTTCCCGGATGAGCAGCTGTTCCATATTGAAGAATTGCCTTGGTATGCTACCATAGTCAACTATTTGGTTTGCGGACAATTTTCGGAAGATTATACTTACCACCAACAAAGGAAGCTCAAACAGAATGCAGACATTATTACTGAGATGAGCCAAATCTGTACAAAAGGGGGGCAAAACAGATATTGCGACTATGCATACCAAATACTGCTCAATAACGCATATTATCGCAATGTCATGACTCACTATATGGTTGGCACTTTGGAGGACAGTGCACCACAACCAAGGTTTTACAGAGTGGATTCTTTTGGCCTACATTATTTAAGGATGCAACTGACTACGTAATGAAGTGTGATCGGTGCCAGCACACCGGTAACATTTCATGGAAACATGCAATGCCAATGAACACCATCTTGGAGCTGGAATTGTTCAACGTATGGAGGATTGATTTCATGGGACCATTCTCTCCCTCGAATGGTAAGCATTATATTTTATTAACCGTCGATTATGTATCTAAGTGGGTAGAGGCAGTGGCATGCGTCGCAAGCGATGCGGTGGTAGTCTCCCAATTCCTGAAAGAAAAACATATTCACTTGTTTTGGCACCCCATGTGCCATCATAAATGATGAAGGGTCACACTTCTTCAATCATACTGTTAAGGAGTTGCTGCGCAAATACAACATTCTCCACAAAGTGGCCACTGTATACCATCTGCAGACGAATGGTCAGGCCGAGGTGTCCAATTGAGAAATTAAGTTGATACTTGAGAAGGTAGTAAGGCTTTCACAAACAGATTGGGCAACAAAGCTTGACGATGCGTTATGGGCATATCAGACTGCATTTAAAATACCAATAGGTATGTCCCCATATGTGTTGGTATTTGGTAAGGCATGTCATTTGCCTCTGAAGCTGGAATATAAGGCACTATGGGCGGTAAAGAAGCTGAACTTTGATTTGAAGAAAGCAGGAGAAGTGCGAAAAATACAACTGTTCGAGTTAGAAGAATGGAGGATTAATGCATATGAAAAAGCAAAAATTTACAAGGAGCACACCAAGCACTGGCATGACAAACACATATGTGGCAAGAACCTCCAGGTCGGTCAGAGGGTCTTACTATTCAACTCACGACTCTGGCTTTTCCCTGGAAAATTAAAATCACGTTGGTCTGGACCTTTCATCATTAAAGAAATATTCTAACATGGTGCGGTAGAGCTGAGCACTGAGAATGGATGTCGTACATTTAAGGTTAATGGACAGCGAGTTAAGGCATATTGCAGGGGTAGTTTTCAACCAGAAAAGACCTCTGTGGATCTGAAAAACCCGGAACAGAGAAAAATGGAGTGGCCACTGCGCTGGCAAGCAATATCATTTAGGGCGCAAGTCTTCTAAAGTTTTCTTTGTTTGGTTCTTGAACTCTCATTTCTCCAACACCTTAATCATCATTTATCTATCTGCGCTTTACTTATTCCTACTTCATTTTGGAAAAAAACATTGCGGTAAAAGAATTTTGTTTTGTTTAAAAGCATTTGACCCTCTCACTATTTTTAGTGCAATGTTCGAAGCACAGGATTGCGGAGGTGTTTCACGAAGAAGTAATGTATCTCACTCCATCACCGCAATCCAAAGAAGAGAGATCGTCGCAAAGAATGATGCACCAATATACAATGTAGGCGACAACGCAAATTTGGGGGTGTATTCTTCCTTATCTCTATTTCAAATTTTGCACTATCGCATCGCATCTTAGTTTTAAAAGTTTTATCACCGCATCCTCTTTGATTACCAAAATCATTTGACATGGATAAATTTAGTAAGTTACCGCATTCTGTCTTTTTGCCAATTATGATTTCAATGATGAAAAATATGCTTCTATGTCTTTCATATATACTAGAGTCAACTTAACTTTAAGATAGTCACCTCATGAAATATTTCTAGAAGTTAGGGGTTTGCTAGCTTTCTTTCAAACTCTTTTTACGAAGCTTTCTAAGAATATCGCATGACTCATTTCAATCTTTTGGCAATGAGGACATTGCCACATTTTAAATTTGGGGGTGAGGTATTTATTTTCGACCTTGCTATTTTGAAAAAAAAATATTTTGAGAAGAACAACTCCACTATCAACGCAATGAGAAACCCATGTTGATAAGAGTTAAGTTGTGAAAGGCACTTACCCGTAGTTGGATGTCCGCATGACACACGTGGGGGCAAGCCAAAATGAAAGTAAGTCACCAGGATCAACGCATAAATAAATGACCGCAACTCCGCTACCAAGTAAGTATGAGTTTAGTCTAAGGAAGAGTGCATTGCTCGTAGTTGGATGTCCGCATGACTGATGACATGCAGAAATGCATGTCATCTTAGACCTTTTACTTAGAAGTATGAAGGTTGTTAGGCATAATATGCGACAATTGTGCTAAAAAATCACGAGAAAGTGAGCTTGTGTCGATCAACATGTTGAATCTCAGCTAACCCATTATTTTGCGTTATTATGCGTTCAATGTTTTATTTTTGTAGCTAAAATAGGAAATGGATGCAAATGCGAAAACCAGACCACCGCATGCGGAGAAACACTCCATCGCAAAGTCGAACACGTCGATCAACGCATGGATGTCGCGGTAATCAGCCGTATGCATCCATCGCATGGGAGTTGCGCTTGTCAAGCGGTTGCGGTCATCGTGTAGAGTTATGGTATTAAGCGAATGCGGTCATTAAATGATTGTGGCTATGCGACAATACATACTAATGGGATCAATGCAAGGTTGGTGGAATGAACGCATCAACGCATCTACCTCGAGAAAAACCAAAAGATGATGCTGGCATTTCACCTACAACGCCTTTAGTGGCAGAGGTTCAGAAAGAACTAACGCACCGAATGTTAGACTCAGAGCAGTCCAATTAATGCTGTCAGTGACCCAAGCTCTATAAATAGAATCCGATGAGCAGGAATTCAAGCTATTCGGGGATGATCCTTGTGATCCGGGGATTTTTCCCGTGATCCAGAGAAACTATGTGAAAAGATGGCTAAGAGTTCTTCACCTCCTTCATCCATTCCGAGTGACGACCGGAGCTAGATCTCGAGAGAGTCAGTTCCTCCACCCATCCATGACACCACCGGCAGCCTTGATGCACATCCGCTGAAAGTAAGCCTTTGCTTCCAGCCGGTCATTTCATTTCTCTTTCTTTTCTCATATTGTATTGTATGACATTTTGTGATTAAGGAATTAATACAATTTTTTTTCAATGCATTTCTCGATTTCCTTCGACTCCATCTCCATCTTCCTTACTTAGCATCTTTACTTTCATTGCAATACTTAGTGGGATTGCTTGGGTATCGCATACTTAGTCATGTGGATTAAGGATATGAAGCATGTAGCAACCCATCAAGAGGTGTGCATTGCGCGAGTGTGTGAGTAATCTTATTTGCTTAATGTGAAGCTGCTGTAACGCTTATCTATAGGCTAACGCATTGCTTGTCTATGAGTAAAGTCAACAACAATCAATTGCCTGGGAGGGTAAGTGGTTGGTCACATTAAGCAATGTATACATTGTTCACTAGGGATAGTAACAATCTTAGGTCAATAAAGTTCATGCGGTTACCTTGTCCTATGAGCACATCATTCATCATTTAGGCATACTTGGGAAAGTATTCTAAAACAAAAATATAAGACTCGAAAGAGCGGATTGGAACACATAGGCAATAATGGGAACTTAGGGATAAGCTCCGTTTGTTATCACACAACGTATGCACCCTATAGATTGGATATTGCATGCGTCCAGGAAGTAGGATAAAGGGTTATGCGGCAGCCATGCTCATGCGGCGGGAGCTAGTGAGCTGGTTATGGAGGTCTAGGCAGGCATAGGCTTCTCGGCAATATCGCAGATACATCGCATACGTCCTAGAGTTAGGTTAATGTGTGTGTAGCATGGTTGCATGATTTACGTTGACTAAGGTTGCCATTGCGGTCACTCTTAAGGGTTGCAATGAAATCATCTCCGCATTTTATCTATTTTCCCATACATTTATTTCATGTCAAGTGTTATCGTATCTCTACCTCTCTTGCATATTCTCATTGCGTTGTCTGTTAGATAGGAGTATGAGTAGGGTTAACTTAGCAACCTCCCTTCCATTCTTTTATTTAAACCGCCACATGCACATTATCATATACATATAGCTACAGGTCCTTGTGTTCGACCTCGGATTACCTGAGAAACTTGCATTCGCGTTATACTTGGCGTGAGCGCAAGAAAACTTGTGACAGGATGCATGGTCATCACATACAATTATTAACGCATATCCATTCCAACGCATGACCATCGATGCATGACTATCAACACATATCTTAGGAACAAGCATCACATACCGCGTCCAAAGGATTTTAGTTGTTGAATAATTTGACTTCTAATTTCCCGTCACCAATGACACATGTGAGGGCAAGCCAAAACGAAGGCAAGGCACTTGGATCAGCGCAAGGTCAGGAAAAAAATAACAATGTCAAGAAATATGCAAGGATAAAAACATTTGACACCCTGGTGAAATTTTTTTTCTCTTTGAAATAAATCATGCGATGTCCCGGAAGTTAGTAAAGTCTTTTTGAAGGTTAAGCCTGCGGTCCCTAGGTCTTAGAAATATTTTAAGAGGAGACTTGAATAAGACTTAAGAAAGCTTTGGTACATAGGATTTGAACGAAGTATCCTTGAGAAATCTAGGAAAAGAACATTGCGGTCGACTTGCTAAAGGAAGTCTTTAGCTTATGCTTGAGGAAAAACATTGTTTAAATTTGGGGGTGTGATAATGGGCAGTAATATCTTTGGAACCGAAAAGAGATTGACAGTGTAAAAGTCTCGGTCAGCAAGGAATTGCTACCATGCTCTCTACCTTTATCTTCCATTGTTATTTTGTACTCAAACTCATTTATAAAAAATGGAATTTTTTTCTCTATATCTATTCACTCTCTGTTATTTACGTATGAGTAACTAATCTGTTGAATGGGTTGAGAAGCATTTAGCTTGCACAACTGGGAATCTTCATTCTATGCGATTATCTTGTATTATGTATGTTTCATCATCCATTAGAGATACTCGGGAGGGTAGCCTATTAACAGGATCTAGGCTTGGGAAAGTCAGGTTAGAATCTAGGCTCGAGAGAGTCAGATTAGAACGCATAATCAAGAGATAGGAGCTTAGAAATAAGCACTATTTACTATTAACGCATCGCATGCATCCTAGAGATAGGATATGATTGTGTGCGATCATCTTGCCTTTATGCATCTTGCATCATCCCATAGGACAAGAGTAGAGACTTAAGAATAAGCTCTATGGATACTTTTACATTCAACACATGCGTCCTAGACTTAGGAGCATCGCATTTGCATTGGAAAATGACTTGCTGTGCATGGTTGTAGCATGATCGCATAGTTTGACGCATTCCCAGGTAACGCCAGCTAAAGACCTTTTCAACCCGTTTATCCGCATACTCAGTGTATCTATCACGCAATCTGACTTTTTTTCAAATCCGCCGTATTTATTTATTTTTCATCACCGCAAACAACAACCTCAACAACTATTGATTTATTAGGTTACCGCAAAGTTTTCATAAAAATTACCACCGCAACTTGTTTTCACAAGTCCCTGAGTTCAACCCTAGATTTATCAGGAAACTCAGTGGAAGTTCCCAGCTCCCAAATTAGACAAATCCCCAAAAAGGTAGATATGTTGAGTTGGCAATCTGGCCAGGCCACTCTCACCCATACTAATAAAAGGATCACCCTCAAAGGCAGGAGTTCCCAAAACACTTAGGATTGAGATCATGTCACCTATGGTCGTTTAAGTGAGATGTAAGTCTCAAGTATCAACGGCGTTATATATACAGAGACGAATCATCTCGTGGTCCGGTCTTATACAAACTCTTTGTATAGGACACCCCGACTCGCATGTCTCTACATGAATGGTCAAGATCTACCATATGTAGTTGTTCACAACACTTGCAAACCTCTACAAAACGGGTCGTATCTGTAGTGTCACAAGGATTAGATATCTCTCCTTAATCCTTGTACTACAAACCTATTTAGGTTATTACTTAAGACATGATCCACTTGTATATCACATATACATGCTTAAATTTACATACAATAACAATGGAGCTTTGTTTATTGGATATGAGTAAATACTAAATAAAATAACTCATATTTTATTTATAACAATGTGTATAATTTACAAACTACGAGACTCTGGGAGAATTAGGACACCAATCCCAACAAAGCTATCACTGATTGCAGCTATCAATGATATTCACCGATAGCAGTATCACTGATAGCAACTGATGACAGCTATTAATCATAGCAATTGATAATATATCTTTTAAATTGAAAGTTATCACTTATGGCAATATCATTGACTACCACTATCAACGATAAGGGTGTTCGTGGGTTGGGTTGAAGTACTTTTTAGACCCAACCGAATTGTTCTGGTTATATTTTTCTTCAACCCAAATAACCCTTATTAAAAAACGAACCCAACTATAAAATATTTGGGTTGAATTGGTTCAGGTTACTCAGGTCATTTATTTAAATTTATGTTCTAAAAATAAGTAAAATGTTAATACGTATAAATTTGATTGAATTGTTTTTATATATCGAATTAAGATTAACAACTCAATTCCAATTTATATAATGCAATTTTTCTTTCCAAAGTGCTAAAAAAACTTTTTTATAAGTTGTTGGAGAATAAATTATCTTAAAAATAATGAAATTAAATAAATCAAAAATAAATATATGTACATATAATTGAATCCCAAGTGAATATATATATCACATAGACACACTTTAAAGTAAATAATAAGTTTAGGTTGGTTCAAGTTGATTTGGGTTACTTTAGGTGAACCATTGAACCAACCCAGAAAAAAAAGACAAAAACGTTTTTTGAACTCAACCCAACCTAAATGAGTTGATAACCCACCACAAACCACATGAGTTGGATTGGGTTTTCGAGTCATCGAGTTTTTTGGACACCCTTAATCAGCGATAGCAACTAATAGTACACTTCTCAAATTGAAAGCTATCATTGATAACAGCTATAAGTGATAGCAACTGATAGAACACTTCTCAAATCGGAAAGCTAACACCGATAGCAACTAATAGCAACTACCGGTGATGGTCATTTATATCACACTTCTCAAATTGAAAGCTACTACTGATAGCAACTATTGGTAATAGCTTTCAATTTGAGAAAACGGGAAACAAGGCATAAAATGGTGGCTAGATGTGGATTTTTTGGTCTTTTATCATTTTTTGTTTTATATATGCAATTATTTTATTCTTGTACTACATATTTTATTATTTTGGGTTTGAATTCCATTTATGCAACTAACCCTAGTTCTTAATGTTCCATTTTCATGTATTAATTTTACCAATAATTACTTATTTGTCAAATACTTTTAAATATTCCATTTAATTTAGTTCTTTAAAGTTAATTTTTTTTATTAAAATTAGTTAAATCATAATAATAATTTTTGGGAATAAATGTACCACGTGAATATGTTTCAAAGTCATAGTGGGGAAGGTTCATATTTAACTTTTTTTCTTTTTAAAATAAACGATAGATTGATAGTAAGGGCTTAATTTATGATTTATTAAGAGGTAGAAAGTCTAAAACACATCTATACAATTACAAAGAGATAAGTTAAAAACAATGTAAAGTAGATTAGATGTCTTTCTTATTACTATTTATAAATATCGACAATTTCAGTTTTAGTTCATCCTCTAAAAATTGATTTAGTATTTTTTTTCTATTTATTTAAAGAGAATAATATCACGTTCTTTAACACATACACAAAATGAAATTTAATTGCACATATATGAATCAAATGAATGGTTTTGACCAAAAAATACTTGAATTAGTTAACTTAAGAGAAGGGTAGTACGGGTATTTACTAGAAACAAAACAGAACAGAAGCAAAAAAAACCTGTTTAATTTGATTGATGATTACTAATATGCAATATACATATATATTCTATAGTTCCCAATTTTCAGTTTCTCCCATTGACGAACAAAATCAAGATTGAAGATAACCAAAACAAGAACAGCAAGTTCCATTCCGTACACAATATCTTCCTTTTCTTCTGGCATTACCATTTTAGGTTTGAAAATGGAAGATGATCAAAATAAGATCAACGAGACTTCCCCTCAATTCAAGGCTCCACTGGAATCAATAATGGAAGACAGACCTTTAAGTTCCATGGCAGCAGATTTGACGTCCGCGATTCCAGCTATACCAATTTCCGTTGTACCGGCGGCAACAGCCAGACGCCGCCGCGGCAGGCCGGCTTCTCCAAGACGACCCCGAACAACCAATCCCATTCTTGCTTCTTTAGGTAATAAATTTTTGAAATCATCTAGTCCACGTTTGGAAGTGTTTTTGAAATTTATTTAATTAATTAAAGTTAATTTAATATTTAATTTTACACATTAAAATATATTTTGAATTAATAAAAATATGTTTATTTGAATTCTTTTATTATATATAAAAAAATCCCAATTTTCGTAAAATCATTATTTTGAAGGTGGAATTGCAATGTCTGGCCACAACTTGAGACCACATAGAATCACCATTTACCGCGCCCAGGTAAAAATTAATTAATTAATTATAATCACCATTTACCGAATTATCTTGAATAATTAAAATTGGATTTTACATAGAACATTGTGGACAAAATAGTGGCATTTTGTAAAGAAGGTCATCAGGGAGCTATAGTTTTGAGTGCCAGTGGTGGTGCCGTTATTTCAAGTGTAACCCTTCGTGGGACAAAATCTCAAGATGAAATCTCGTTAGAGGTAATTATTGAGTATTTACTGCAACGACCCTTTTATTTTCTTGAAAAACAAATGATGATTTTTTCTGATAAATTTGGTTTTTTTTTTTTTTTTTTGGGTGTAGGGTAGTTTTGAAATATTGTCATTAACAGGGAGGTTTATAGAGAGTGAAAGTGAAAGTGCAAGCGAAGTAAGAGGACGTCTTCATTTAACCACTTCGTTGGTTTTGCAAGATATGAGTGTGATAGGCGGCATTATCACTGGTCCATTAATAGCTGCTTCACGAATGAGTGTTTGTATTTTTTTTTTTTTTTTTTCGACATGTTTGAAAGTGATTTTGAAATGTTTTAAATCGTTTTTATTTTAGAACATAGGATTTAAAAACATGTTCAATATAAGTAATTACTATTTTCAAATTTACTCTCAAACACATTCTTAGACAATGTGCTGGAAATGATTTTGAAATAGTTAAAAATATTTTTGTTGTCATGTACTCTTTAGATATATGAATTATTTTGATCATTCGTCAAATTACCTCCAATTTTAATGGTACAAAACTAAATTTAAAATTGAAAAATCAAACATTAAGACCCTATTTAATACAAAACTTCGTTGGTTTTGGGTTCGTTTTTTCCTACTACTAATTTTTTAAAAGCTTAGCAAAGTTCTTGAAACTTAAAAAATGTAGTATAATTATTGTTTTCACTATTTGACTTAAAAATCAAATACTTCTTAAATAAAGATGAAAATCTTAATTTAAAAATTAGAACAAAATGAACATGATTAAAAAAGCATAACTAATTAACAACAAATTCATTATGAAATAAATTAATATGAAATGATGTAAACTCATTTGAAATTACTTTATAACATGACAAAATCGATTTTAACCCATATCAAAATCGCTTCCAACCATTTGTTTTTGTCTAAAAGCATCCATTTGTTGCTCATTTTTCATGCAGATTTTGATGGGAACAATCGATCCAATTACATCTAACAACCCACAAGCCGATATGATTCCATTGGCGACCAATTTAAACATAACAGAGCCATCTTCTCACTTTGATGCCTCAGCATCATGCAGCAAATTCAACATCAACAACTAGGGATAATTTTAGATGACATATTTTTTAATGTAGAACATACGTTCATTGAAACTTCTGAATATAAGCAAATTAGAAGATGAAGTTTGTGTACAAAAGTTGTTCTCGAGAGAAATTCCCAGCTTCACAAAGCTACTTTTTTTCTTAATAACTACCCCATCATAAGTTCGATTAAGATCATATTTAAGCACATTATATGAGAATAATCGAATTGGAATGGTAATTCTTACTCATATCTACGAATGATTTTGGAGTAAAAGTCCCAATTAGGATGTTGGGGAGAAATGGGGGGCTTTCCAAATGGATGGTGTTTGATGAATTCAGGAACATTTTTTGCCTCGGCCACTTTTTCAAGGTACAATCTCAGTTCACTTCCAACTCCTAAAGCTTTGTCATTTACATCATCTGCCTTGTACTCGTTTGTGAATATGGCAGTGCAAGGCTGCATAAATCAACAAACTATATGTAAAAGGAAAAAACGGAAATGAATGTGATAATCCTTCCTCATCGAAACTGCAAATTGCTTTGATAGATCATAGTAAATTTGAAGGTATAGAAGTGTTTTAGACCCAAAGAACGAAATTCAAATATAGTTTTGAACTATAATTTGATATTTGAAGTCGGAATCTTACAGGATTCAACATAGCTTTGTAAGGCTCATTGTCAATTAAGAGTGCGTTGGATGAAGAAAATTGTGTTGAAAGCCCCAATGTAACATCCCGCGTTATTTGCTTATTGAAAATGTATTTCTTTTCTTTTTTGGAATTTATCCTTAGTTGTTGGACACACTTGCTTTTCCTTTTTATTATTTAAAAGGGAGAAAATTTTGGGTGGTTTAGGCGGATTAAGGGAAAAGATTTATTTAAAATTTAACCTTTTCCTTTATTAGTATTATTTAAAATTTAACTTGTTCTCTTTTTTATTATTATTATTATTTATTTTTAAAAATAAAAAAGAGGGAAACCCTCACCTCTCCATCGCAAGTTTTGAATAAAACCCCCCTTCTTCCAGCCTCCACTTTCTTTTCTTTTACTGCCACTCCTCAGCCACCGCCTGCCTGAAAATCGTCCGGCCTCTCCTTCACGCGCGCCCTTCGCCGAACGGTCTAGTCAGCAGTCAAGCCTCCAGCCGGTCAGACCTGCGTCCTGCCGCTCCGTCCGCCAAGGGCCGAAGCCGAACGACAACCCAACCCAGCCATCGCGCCTTCGCCGCCGGTTCGCTCCTCCAACCGTCTGCCCGTGCCGTTCTTCGATTGGGCCAACGACCTTCTTCATCTAAGGCACTGCCCAGCCCCTGCTGCCTTCGATCGCTGCTGGTTCTGTGATTGGATAAGTTGTTTAACGTATCGGTTAATTGTAGGGTCATCTACTTGATTTTTGGTTGGATGCTAGGATTAGAGTTTGAAAGAAATTTCGTGCGCTGTCCAGCAATTGTTGAAGTTTCTTTTGCAGAGATTTTTGGTAAGTTTCAAGGCTTGGAGAGTCCCCCTCCTCCCTTGCTATTTGGTTTGATGTTGAACCTTTGTGTGTTAGTGAGGTTGTCGTTGGATTCAAATAACACATATTTGGTCCAAGATTATTGAACTATTTGAGATTGTTGGAATATAGACCCTAACTATTATCATTGAATTTGTTTAGATTGAAACTTTTGCTTGGGAGTGGTGGAACTACCTTTGGAACCAAGCCACATTTTTTTGGGTTGATTCAAGCCTTCCAAAGGCTGTGAGAAGATTAGTTGTGTGGATTAGAATTTGCGACCAATTTTTGAGGTAAACTTACCACTAGAACTGCCCACGAGCTAGGCTTTAGTTGTATGCTAGCACGATGAGTGTATGTTATGGTAAATTGCTAACATGTTGATTGATAGTATGACCTGAATCAAAGTATGTTCTGGCACGAGTTCTGAATTGTTTAAATACACAATCGTTAGTATGTGATGGTATGTGTTTTCATATGTCGACGTTTGATCCGTTGGTGTTGAAGCATACTGTATGTTGTAGAATTATGATGTAAGGTTTACATGAAAGTTGTATAATATGTTGTTGAAGATTATGTGTATGATACCAAGGATTTCATGTATGTTTTAGAATTATACGGTGTTGATTCGTAGAACGTTGAGACTGTGTGAATATCCTCATTGATTAGTTAGATGCTCACCAGTTTTGTATGTTTTGTGTTTCTTTCAGGATTCACCAGTTTTGTGGGCATACTTAACTACAATAGGATAGGACTCAGTCTCTTGTCTGTTCATGTGCATATGTGTCATAGGTGGGGTATCTAGAAGACATAGATGCCTAGTCTGATCCTAGTGGTAGGGTTACTTACTGATGCACCGGCGATGACGAATCGTGCCACTGGGACTAGTTTTTACACTTCCGTACCTTGAAATTTGAGGCCTTATTTTCCTCTTAATATTTAGTTTTACGGTTAAAAATTTATTTCTAAAGATTATTTCTTTTGTATACTTTTGTTGATCTTTAAAAATTTTAGGTACCCTATTATTTGTTTTAACAATTGCATTTAATAAATGTCTTTTGAACTTCTCTTGTTTTAACATTTATTTCAAATAACTGAACGTCGTTTTAAATTCTTTGCATGCATTTATTTTAGTAACAGCCTTACCTAAGTCCTAGGGGTAAAATCCCAGCTCCCATTCTTTCCCATACTTTCTTCAACTCCTTAGAAAAAATGGGTTTGCTCTTGTTCTCCAAGTCAAAGAAACAGGTTCTGGTGCACTCTGTTTGTTCCAGTAAAAACCAAAGCATAGTAAGGCCCAACAAATGTTGACTCAAAATATAATTATTGCAAGATTTGGCTACATAAATACATACCCATGCAAACTGAAGCTTCCCTCTCAATCCTAGCATTATAGAATCCAAAGCATTGCTTAAGTACCATCTGCACTCATTTGTATAGTACATAAAATACTTAAATAAATTAAATGATTACATTGTTTAATTAGTTATTGCTAATGGGTTTGATTTAGTTTGAGACTAACTCTTTTGCTGAAGACCGTATTCCAACTTCAAACCTCTCCAAGCAGAACCTCATAAACTCCTCACAGAATGGCCTCTTGTAAACTAGCATAGAGATATGGACAAGTAAATTAGAAAAAGAGATTTGTTGAGTATGGAAAATCTTTAGTAACCATTGTAAACACTACTTTTATCTATTAATTTCTATGCTAAGTCATCTACTTCCTTTTTATATAATTTTTTTCAAAAGATATAAAGTTTGAAAAAAGGAAATAAAACTAAAAACAAAATGGTTAAAAAAAAATGTCAAGGAGTTGCAGACCATGGAAACTGCCATAGGAAAAATCAGGGCGACGATATTTTGGGAGCTTGGAGCTGTCGTAACGATAGACTCTGTGACAAAGAAATCCACCAAGTCCCATAACCAGAAGCTTCTTTTTTGGGCCAAGATTAAGCTTTTCCAGTGACAATCCCAACTCAGTTCTATCTTCTTCTTCTTCTTCCTCGCTGTCGTATTTGTTTGCAGGAGCTTTGTTTTTGGATGATGTTTCTGCCATTTTCAGTAATGGCGTTTGGGTTTGATGATTTGATGTGATGAATTGGGAATGAGTATCTTTGTTTATATATATTGATTGAAATTTAATTCTCAGACTTTTGAACTTCTCTATACAATTGCAATCAAACTTGGGTTTTCCCGATGATCCTCATTTGGAGTTGGTCTGTTTAGCTTCTCTCTGCTTTTTTAATCAATGTTTTCACTAATACCGAGCAAATAAATTTTAAACTTTAATTACAATTTAGTTCATACATTTTTTAACTCAAAATTTTCAAGGGTTATCCCATCCTCGTATATCAATTTAAATTCAGACAATATATAATCTCTCTTAAATCACATAATCTTCTTGATATTACCCTAAATCATCATTTTTTTTTGAAAGACTTAAGTTAATGGTTGAATGTAAATTTAATTATATATCATCTAACATTATCTAACGATTCCATTCAAATTCGAAATATCTGAGATAAATGATTTGCAATAAGAACGATACTAAATTGAATTTATGGAAGAAAGATAACATGGATTTATAAGTATTCATCTAGTGTGGATTGTACCTCAAGTTTTGACTAGTCATGCAGTTCCACTAAAAGAAACTCCCATGGAAAAATGGATAGGACATCCACTAGACTTATCTAACTTGAGGATTTTTGGGTGTGTTGCATATGCACATTCTAAAGAGGGAAAGTTTGATAATCGTGCTAAGAAGTGTCTATTTCTTGGTTACTCTAAAGGTGTAAGAGGCTACAAACTATGGTGTGTTGAAGAAGGACAAGAGAAATGCATCATTAGTTGGGATGTAACATTTGATGACCAAGATGGCATTAACCAGCAAAAAGAATAAGACTGCACAAGAGCCAGAGGCAACATCTAAAACTTATATTGAGTTTGAAGTACCAGGCCATACTTCAAATGAATTTGAGAACCAAAAAAATGTAGAAGATAACTTCAGGTGGAGACAGTTCAAACATAAACTTCTCAAGGAGATGATCTTCAGTCATATACTATGGCAGGAGATAGATGGAGAAGGCCACCTTTCAGGTATGCAGATGCTGATATAGTTCATTATGCATTATGCACTGAACTGGAAGATGCTGATAATGAACCATTGACCTTTGAAGAAGCGGTGAATTTTAAAGAAAAAGTCAAATGGCAGCAAGCAATGCAAGAAGAAATGGACTTTTTGATTAAGAATAGAACTTGGGACTTAATGGACAAACCAGCTTGGATGTAAATGGATATACAAGCTCAAACATGATATTCAAAATAAAGATTTACCAAGGTTTAAAGCAAGGCTTGTTGCTAGAGGATTCAATCAGAAAGAAGGGGTATACTACAACGAAATATTCTCACTAGTAATGAGACACACCTCCATCAGAGTGTTATTATCATTAGTTACTGAGTACAACATGGAGCGGGACCAACTGGATGTCAAAACAAAATTCTTGCATGGAGACTTGTCAAAAACTATCTATATGCATCAACCACTTGGATCTATGAAAACAGGAACTGAAAATAAGGTATGCCTTCTTAAGAAATCCTTGTACGGTCTAAAGAAAGCACCTAGGCAATGATATTTTAAGTTTGATTCATTTATGTTGTCATGTAGTTTTAAAAGAAGTATGTTGGATCATTGTGTGTACTTTAGACATGAAGTAGGAAGACATTCTGTTTTCTTATTGTTATATGTTAATGATATACTAGTTGCAAGTATAGATAGATAATAAGTGAATAAGCTTAAAAATGACTTAAAAGGTGCTTTTGATATAAAAGATCTTGGACCTGTAGAGAAAATACTAGGGATAAGTATTGATAGAAATAGAGGTGTTGGTACTATGAAACTTTCTCAAGAAGCATACTGCCATAAGATGCTAATAAGTTTTAGAATGAATGAATCAAAATCAGTTACAACACCTCTTGCATCTCATTTTAAGTTATCACTTGAGCATGCCCCCAAATCTGAGGATGAAAGAGACCAAATGCAAGCTGTACCATATGCTACACTGTAGGAAGTCTCATGTATCTTATGGTCTGTACTAGACCAGATTTAGCTCATTGTTTAAGTGTTGTCAGTAGATATATAGCTGATCCAGGGAGGTATCATTGGCAAGTAGTCAAGTGGATCCTGAGATATGTTAAAGGAACCGTATCACATGGGCTGTTATATACTAAACACTTAAGTAATCAAAACGTTCTCACAGATTTTGTGGATGCAGATTATGAAATAGATAAAGACAAAAGAAGATCTTTTTTTGGTTTAGTTTTTTCAAGTTCTTTAGAATTACAGTGAGCTGGAAATCATCCTTACAATCAGTGGTTGCTTTATCAACCACAAAAGCTGAATACATGGCCCTAACTGAAGCATTTAAAGAAGCTATCTGGCTTAATGAGTTAGCAGAAGAATTTCATATTTGTTTAAAGGATGATTTGGTGATTTTTTATGACAACCAAAGTGTAGTTTTTTTTTTTTGGTCAAAGAATCAGACCTACCACGAAAGAACCAAGCATATAGATGTTAGGTTCCATTTCATAAGAGATGTCATTACAGAAGGAAGGGTAAGGATTGAGAAAATTTCATCCTCTGAAAATGCAGCTGATGCTTTGACAAAGTAAAATACCCGAAACACCTAAGTAAAATACCTAAACACGTAGAACACTTTAGTGGGAGATTATCAATATATTCCACATATATTTATTAGCTCTCACGTCCTCATGAGTTCACACCGTGAGATCCATGCTCCGCTTCGTGTCGCTTTTACCGCAATCGCTTCATTCAGAAAGTATTTGCATGGGTCAATAACAAGGTGAATGAGGGAGGTAGTTCATAGTAAGTGGGTGAAGGAAATGTGTCAAAATTGTCCTACGGTCTCCTCCATTAGTTTGAACCGTGAGATTCTTATGTTGCATATGCTGTCGTTTTTAGGCAGCACTAGCTAGTCGTTAACCGTGACAATCCCCTCGGAGGGTTGTAACATAGGATTCGAAACAACCCCGACTTCAATAAAATGAATAGGGTCTTATAGTTCCGTATTGGGTATTGTCTTCTATTTCGAAGGCATATTCATACCATCCTATAAGATCTGAAAATGGCGGGTCACACTTACAAGAATTACTAATTGTTAGTAAAAATCTTGACCAAAAGCGATAACCAAAAGAACTATCGGAATATGAGTTATTCTGGAGATAGTATTTGGTCAAGAACTATCTTGCTTCTGTGAAGGAATTCTTGACTGCCCTTTGGTAGCAATTATTCTAGATCACTAAAGTATCGTTGCAAATAAATAAAGATTTATTGGATACTTTATTGTTTTTGCTAAAAATGGATTTAGATGCATGTTTAATAGAGTTTGTTTAAAATGTTTTAGCAATGTCAAACTCAATCATACAATTGCTTGCTTTTGATAAATTTAATGGAGAGGGTTATGCAAACTGGAAATCAAACATCAATACGATATTAGTGGTAGACGATCTGAGGTTTGTGTTGACGGAGGAGTGTCCTCCAGTTCCCAGTTCAACAGCCACCCAAAATGTTTAGGACGTCTATGATAGGTGGGTGAGGGTGAATCCGGGCCTATATCTTAGCGAGTATATCTGATGTACTCAACAAGAAGCATGAGGTGATGCCCACCGCCCGTGAGATAATGGCATCATTACAAGAGATGTTCAGGCAATCCTGATCATTCATGTAGGGGACATGTGAGCGGGGGCGTCCTATACAAAGAGTTTGTATAAGACCTGACCTTGAAGTGTTAACGTCTCATTATATAACTCCGTTCATAACAGAGACTTCATTTCACAAGGATGACCATAGGTAACATGATCTCAATCCTAAGTGAGTTGGGAACTCCTGCCATTAAGGGCGGTCCTTTGATTTGCATGAGTGCGAGTGACCAGAGCACCGACTTAAATTTACCACTTTGGGGATTCATTTGATTTGGGAGCTGGGAACTTAGCTTCACAAGATGGAGTTCACTCATTCCCTGAAGCAGGGGTAAGTAGATAGATTGCTTCTTTAAGGGCTAATCCCGAGGCTTGAATGATGTAGCACCACACACCTTTTCATGGACCGAGAGGTGTTCACACATAGTAGGACTATGTTGTATTATTCATTAGAGGGATCAATGGTACTTAAGGAGTCAGATGTAACTACAGGGGAAAACGGTACATTGGCCCAGCTGTACTTACGAGCATCTGTGAATGGTCATCGTACTGATAATTGGTTATATCCAATGGACATAGAAATATATCTATGGTAAGAAGAGTTTAGCTATCGATCTTTAGTGGAATGCTTGGAAGTTAACGGATGGTGGATATCATGGTTAAAGAGTTTAGTCAGTTATTCAAGTACCGTTGGAGCTTCAAACCATAGGTTCATAAGGTCCCCTTGGTAGCTTGGATAAAAGTTGAGAATCAGTTTTTAGGTCAATTTGAAATGTTTAAATTGACGAGAGGGAGTTCGATTATATATGATATAATTGAACTAGTTAATTATATATTATATAATTAATTTTATGTATGAAATACATTAATTTGAAGGAAATTGGATATAAATATGATTTATATCTAGTGAAGGAAAAATAATATGGTTAATATATGATATTAATCCAGAGGTTATGAATATAATGTGATTATATTTATTGTCTATTAATTGGACGGTTAAGGGATAATTGGTCGTCGTCTCTTCTATTTTCATAATGAATGAGTAAGATGAAGAATTGCTTTGAGACGCTTAAATAGCTCACGATGTGTTAAGCATTGTGTGTGTGACATAGTGTTGAAGTGTGTCATTGCTTAGTAAAATCAGAGCTTATACGATAGTGCTGAACGATCGCTTACCTATATGATAGTGTCAAGCGATCATTTAACACTTACACTTGTGCACACTATTTACTAAACAATCGCTTACCTTTTTCTAAGTAATCGTTTAGTGCCCGATATTTACTAAATGATCGTATAGATGATCGCTTAGCTTTTCCTGCACAATCGTTTAGACGATTGCTTACCTTTTCCTACACGATCATATACTTCACCTAAACGATCAAGCATTTTGTCTATATGATAGATGAGTCTTTCTCCCACTTGCTTGATTGTTGTATACAATCTCTTTACCTCCTCCCCTCTACCAAATCCGAACAAAGCCCACTCTTTGGATTCTCACTCTGAAAATACTGAGGGCTCTGAGTGGTGGTGTCGTCCCCGTTTTCCTTCTGTTCGTGTGAAGATTATTCGAGGTAGACGATTGGGATTTGCTGAACGATAGCTTGCCGTTTCAGCGAAAGCAAGATTTGATGTGAAGAAAAAATCTTCAACTGGTATGATCTCTTGGTCTTTAGTTTATAGTTCCTTTAAGCATGCAAGTAATTTAGCGTTGTCAATGCATATCTGTATGTTTGAATGTATATGTGGAAATTCTATCACAATGAATTGGAAAGATCTGCTTCTGCTCATAGGTACTCTTAAATAAGTGTTCCTTCAATTAGTATCAGAGCCATGTTTATGATATTCCAATTCATTGCTGCAAAAGAATTACATTTACATTCTCGGTGGGTGCAGCATGTTTACTCTCTGTTTTAATTATTAATTCGTTTGTAAATGTATGAATTAATGGAGTTTTCTGGGATGTAACCTCGGGTTGTTAAATTCTCCAGTTAATTGTAAAGGCCCTTGCATTTTTGGGCACAATTAATTGCTATCGAGTCTGTAATTTCAAAGTTAGTTTGAGTCTTAAATCGTTCGTGAAGAAGTTCGGAGCAAGGGTTGCTGTTCTTCGAGGAAGAAGACGATCAAACGTTGGTTGTATCATGTAGACGATGAGGTAGACGATCGCTGAGTATCAGAGGCTTGACTGTTGTTTAACGCGTGCGTGCACTAGACGATCATATAGCTTAGCAAGCCTCATCTCTTAGTTACTGACTATACGATCACAGAGTAATAGCGTGGTCAACCGTTTCCCTTTCGCGTGTTAAGCGATCGTCTAGACGATCAGGCTTCGCGGCCTTATTGTCATCTATGCGATCATTTAGCTTTCACGCTATCGTCTAGTGTGTGCTATACGATCGTTTACTTGGAGGTGTTTACTAAATGATGGAGCTTCGCCCGGCGGTTCAAGATCCATTTCGCTTGTGAACCGGTTTGCTCGGTGGAATAATGTAATAGATAGAATTTTCATTCCATTTTTATGTTGGTTCATCCCGATCCATTAATACATGGTTTTATACATGCGATGTATGTTTTTTTATGTCATATGATATGCACATATAGATAAATCTCACCTTAGGTAATGCATTGGTCATGCATGTTCTCTTTGTTATAAGTGTTATAATTTAGTGAAGCTTGATTTAAATTACGTAAGTGCATGTTCATGCATCATATAATATAAGGGTTATATTTATGAATGCATTATTTATTATGCGTTATATTTATAAGCGTTATAAATACCTCGCTATGTGGCATGTATGTTTTAGTTGTTTCTTTTATAAAGGTTATAAAATGAAATTAGAACGAAAATCAATAATAAAAGATTAAAGTGTAGCAAATGTATCTATAAGGGACCTTTTGTCTAAGGCGGGTTCTGTCTAGGCTGGGGTATTTAAGGTTATGGCAATGAAATACCCCTACTTGGGAACCTACCTAGAAAGGTGAATTAGATAGATTTGATGCATGCATGTAAGTTAAAGACAGTCCATTAAAGAGTTTAATGTGACTACTTGAACTTGTTTTATTTCACAGATAAAAGTTGTTTTTGTGCAAACTTAATAAATGACTTAGATTATAATTAGTAGCTGGATTGTCTAGGTTAATAAACCCCTAGGTAGAACATTCAGTGGGAGGTACTTGGGACATTTGATGCTCCATTTAAACCTCTCATATTCCTCCCTCATAGTTCACACCATGAGATCTTTCTTCGGCCTTGTGATACCCTGGAAATGTCTCCTTAAAGGATGGGGTTTGGGTAGGTCAATATCAAGGTGGATGGAGAGAATGTTCATAGTAAGCGGGAGCAAGATGTGTGACAACATATCCCACGGTCTCTCTCATTGGATTAAATAAAGTTTCTGCACATCGCCTTGAGGCACCTTGGGAGTGTCCCCCTATAGGATGGTTATTTTGCGCGTTTCTGTATTTGATCTTCTGTAAGATGATAAGGTTACTTGGTCTCTTGTCCTAATCTACTTTTTCCTTACGAAGGGCGCATTAGGGTGGGACTCTGGGGCCGAAAACGAGGGATTAAACTTATGTGGAATTGTTAAGGGTTGACAATTTTGAACCGAACAAATGGTGGCTATTAGGTTCAATTCCAAGAGTTGGTTCTGCCTAATGGTTGAGAATGTCTCATCTCAGTGAAGGGACATCTGATCACCTCACCAGTGACGTTTGTCCTGCCTCACTGGGGCATCATTGCAAAATAGAAGTCTTATCACTTAGGGTATTTGGAAACTATTTTGCTAAAACTAATTGGTTAAAAATGTGGTTTTACAAAGTCTTGTAAAAGTTTATTCATTTTTCAGCAACAGTTTTAAATGGCTATAGCCAATATCAGTTTACTTAGCGCCAAAAAACTGAATGGCCAAAACTATTTGAGTTGGAAACATATGCTCACGATGATACTCATCATCGAGGATCTGAAGCTTGTCCTTACGGAGGACTGTCCTCCTATTCCACCTTAGAACGCTACTCGAAATGTTCAGACGGCGTACGAGCGTTGGACACGGGTAAACGAGAAGGCCCGAGCCTGTCTCTTATACACATCTAGATGTGTATAAGAGACAGGCGTACGAGCGTTGGACACGGGTAAACGAGAAGGCCCGAGCCTATATCTTGGCCAGTCTTAGTGACGTGTTGGCCAAGAACCACGAGCCCATGGTGTCAGCACATGAGATCATGGATTCCCTGCGGGGAATGTTCGAACAACCGCCTGGATAGCTCAAACACGAGGCTCTGAAACACATATTCAGCTCCAAAATGGAGGAAGGCAGCTCTGTTTGTGAACACGTGTTGAATATGATGGTCCACTTTAATGTGGCAAAGATGAATGAGTCTAAAATCGATGAGGGCAGTCAGGTTAGTGTTATCCTGCATTCATTGCCGGAGAACTTCCTCCACTTTGTTAGCAATACGATTCTTAACAAAGTGGACTATACCCTTACTACTCTCCTCAACAAGTTGCAGACTTACCAATCCTTGCTGAAAAGTAAGGAGAAAAAGGGAGGTGAGGCAAATGTTGTCTCATCTTCTAAAAGGTTCCATTGAGGTTTGACCTCAGGAACAAAGTCTGCACCTTTAACTTCTAGCTTTGGAAAGGGAAAGAAGAAGAAAGGTGGTAAAAGGAAAGGGAAAAAACCTTCTAACCCGCCATTTGTTGCCCAAAAGAAGTGTCCACTGCCGGTTGAAAAAGGAACATGTTTCCACTACAACCAGGACGGACACTAGAAGAGGAATTATCCTCGCTATCTTAAGGAAAGGAAGGCAGCCAAAGCTAAGGCCAAGGTAAACAAAGGTAAATGTGATTTACTTGTGTTAAAAACTTGTTTAGTGGAGAATGATGATTCTGCCTGGATAATTGATTCGGGCATCACTAATCATGTTTTTTCTTCTTTTTAGGGGATTAGATCCTGGCGACAGTCGGAGGCTAGTGAGATGACATTGCGAGTAGGCACCAGGCACGTCATCTTAGTTGTGGCAATGGGAGGCATCCAGTTAACTTTACAAAATAGGTTTCTTGTATTGAAAGATGCCTTTGTAGTTCCTGAATTAAAAAGGAACCTTATTTCTGTAAAATGTCTGTTATAATGCAATTACACTCTTTCTTTTAAATTGAATAAAGTGTTTATTTATAAGGATGGTGTTGAAATTTGTATAGCTAAACTGGAAATAACTTGTATGTGCTAAGACCATTAGCCTTAAGTTCCCTCCATAACATAGAGACTTTTAAATCTGTCGTAACTCAATCTAAACGCCAATGAGTTTCTCCAAAAGAAAATGTCCAACTTTGGCACCTTTGATTAGGACACATCAATCTCAATAGGATTGAGTGATTGATGAAGAATGACCTTCTAAGTGAGTTAGAAGAAAATTCTTTACCAGTGTGTGAATCTTGTCTTGAGGGTAAAATGACTAAAAGACCTTTTACTGAAAAGGTTCGAGCCAAAGAGCCTCTAGAATTTGTACATTCTGACCTTTGCGGTCCTATGAATGTGCGAGCTCGAGGAGGTTATGAGTACTTTATTAGTTTTACTGATGATTACTCTAGATATGGGTATGTTTATCTGATGCAACGAAAGTCTGAATCTTTTGAAAAGTTCAAAGTATTTAAGGCTAAATTTGAAAATACTTTGGATAGACGGATTAAAACACTTCGATCAGAATGAAGGTGGAGAGTTTTTAGATTTTGAGTTGCCACGGACTATTTATTAGAACATGGAATCGTTTCCCAACTCTTAGTGCCGGGTACACCTCACTGAATGGTGTAGTGGAGAGGAGAAACAGAACCTTGTTGGACATGGTTCGTTCGTTGATGAGTTACACTTCCTTACCGGACTCGTTTTGGTATTTCATAGTGGAGATTGCGGTATACATACTCAACTGTGTTCCTTCCAAGAGTGTTGCGAGAACACCTCTAGAATTGTGGAATGGGCGTAAAGCTAGTTTACGTCACTTCTGCATATGGGATTGCCCAACACATATACTTGAGGCAAATCCCAAGAAGTTAGAATCGCGGTCGAGGTTGTGCCTCTTTGTAGGCTACCCAAAGGTACACGATGGGGTTACTTTTATGATCCGTCCGAAAACAAGGCATTTGTTTCCACGAATGCTACTTTCCTAGAGGAGGATCTTATCGGGAAGCAGAGTCCACGTAGTAAAGTCGTGTTACGTGAGCTTTCCAATGAAACTATTGAACTTCAACAAGAGTTGTTGAAGGACTTACTTCATCAACCAGAGTTGTTGATGATAGTTCATCTGATAGGTTGGTTCCACCTTAAGAGTTGAGGGAACCTCAACCCAGTGGAAGGGTTACGAACCTGCTTGATCGCTATCTGGGTTTCACGAAAATCCTAACTATGGTGGCAAATGACGACGTTGAGGATCTGTTGTCTTATCAAAAGGAAATGGAGGATGTTGATCGGGATGAATGGGTCAAAGCCATGAATCTCGAGATGGAGTCGATGTACTTCAACTCAGTATGGGTTCTTGTAGATCAGCCTAATGGGGTAATACCTATAGGTTGTAAATGGATCTACTAGCACAAACGGGGTGCTGATGGGAAGGTGCAAACCTTCAAGGCTCGACTTGTGGCAAAGGGTTATACCCAGGTGGAGGGAGTCGACTATGAGGAGACTTTCTCACCTGTTGCCTTGTTGAAGTCGATCTGCATCCTCCTGTCCATTTCCGCTTATTATAACTATGAGATAGGGCAAATGGACGTTAAGACGACTTTTCTGAATGGCAATCTTGAGGAGACCATCTACATGGTGCAATCCAAAGGATTCATTGCCCAAGGTCAAAAGCAAAAAGTTTGCAAACTGAATCCGTCCATTTATGGGCTGAAGCAGACGTCTCGATCTTGAAAATTCGGTTTGATACTGCGATCAAATCGTATGGTTTTGACCAAACGTTGATGAACCTTGTGTTTACAAGAAGATTGTCAATAGTTTAGTAGCTTTCTTAGTGTTGTATGTAGACGATATACTACTCATTGGGAATGATGTAGGTCTACTGACTGCAGTTAAGACTGGCTAGCGACCCAATTCCAAATGAAAGATTTGGGAGAGGCTTAGTTTGTTCTGGGTATACATATTGTTGCGTGGTTAATGCGATGAAATAATGGTGTAGAATGCGATGGTGGAATATGCATTGTGCATGCAAGTTTTCCTAGCAAAATCCAAGTATAAATTCTACTAGGTTGCCTTGTATGCCCAGGGTCGAAGACAGAGACTATGGAAATAGTATGCGATGATAATTTTAGATCTCTTTGCGGTGACAAATGATACAATGCATTGGTTGGTATGTTATTTAAGGTATAAAGTCTATGCGGCATAATTGAGAAAAGAGTTAATAACACAAAAGTACAATGAGTATGCAAGGGAACGGGTTGAGAAGGTTTTTAGCTAACACTTCCTAAGATTGCGTTCACATTATGTGATCATGTTACATACATACAATAACAAGTCATCTCTTAATGCAAATATTATAGCTCCTAGTTTTAGAATGCATGTGATGTATACGATGATGTCTATAGGACTTATATCTAAGCCTCTATTCTTGTCTATGCAATGATGAATGACACACACATACACAAGGCGACCGCAAACTACCATAACCTATTTCTAGGGTGCATGCGATGCATGTTGGTAAACAGAGTTTATCTCTAAGTCTCTATCTTTTGCTTAGCAGATCTAATCTTGCTTTCTCACGTCTAGATTCTAACCTAGCTCTCTCAAGTCTTAGGTTCTTTCTTTAGACTCTTTCTCGAGTAGCTCTAAAGGGGTGATGGATGCAACATAAGACAAGATGATCATATGCAATGAAGATCTTAGGTCATGTTAGCTAAGTACTTCTTAACCCATTTGAAAGTTTAGTTACTCATTCGTAATGTAAAGAGAGTGAACAAATGTAGAAATGCAGATTCCATTCTATAAATGAAATGGAAATACAGAATGACAATGTGAAATAAAGATAAGGAGCCTGGTAGCAATTTCTTGCTTCCCAAGGCTTTTACATTGTTTATCTCTACTCTGCTCAAAGAATATTCTTGCTTTCGCAAGAGTCGGCCCTCTCTCTGTTTTCCACGCTCCCTGGAACTCTCTCAAGCTAATCAGGACGATCCTTTAGCGTCTTCTCTCTTCTCTCGCCTCCGACTTTTAATTTTAAGGAAACTATGAACAAAGGCTAATTATCTTTTATATGACTCAGCTGGAAAAACCGAACTTCTTTAATGAAGGTGGCCTTTAGTATTTATAGAGCTTCAGGGTGAAGAGATTTTTCTCTCAAATGATTGCACTGATGGAATGTCATTAATTCTCTGTCTGATGCGTTGAATAATTGTCACCGAAAAGTTGAGTGTACTTATTACAGTGTGTCGTTAACAGCTTGTCAACTAAATTCGGATTCGACCGTCATCAGCTTTCTGTCCCATCATGATTTATTAAGCTTTTACCTTAATGCGCCGGTTTTACGTGACCACCTTCTTGAGCAGATCTTCGTGAACGCATATGATCGCATAGCCTTGTGGTCGCAATCTCTTAATGCACTCAGACGCTAAAATTCCTTGGATCGCAATTCCGCCTTGTGCCAATGCATTTTCTGCACAAAATACATAAATTAGCTGCTTTAATGCGATGGACGCATGCGATCACAATGTTCTAAACTTAATGCTTTTGGATGCAATTTTATATATTTTTATTGTCGCAATCCTTCATTGTTTTATATCTTTGCGCTGTAATAATACGATAACTTGCTTTTAGATGCAAGTTAGCTGCTTTTGGACGCATGCGATCACAAAGTTCTAGACGGGTCTCATATGCATTTGTCATTGACAGTTTGATGTATGCGATGCTCTGCACTAGGCCAGCCATCTGCTATACTATGGGAATAGTCAGTAGGTATTAATCTAACCCAGGCCAGGGTCACTGGACCGCAGTTAAGAACCTCCTCAAGTATCTTCGAAGAACGAGAGACTACATGCTCATTTATGGGTCTAGGGATTTGATCCTTACTGTATACATGGATCCTGACTTTCAGACTAATAAGGACTCTTAGAAGTCCACTTCAGGGTCAGTTTTTACTCTTAACGGAGGAGCTGTAGTGTGGTGGAGCACTAAGCAGGGATGCATCGCCGACTCCTCGATGGAGGCCGAGTATGTAGCGGCTTGTGAAGCTGTTAAAGAGGTCGTCTGGCTCAGGAAGTTCTTGACAGAGTTGGATATTGTTCCAGATATGTCTAGGCTCATCACCCTTTATTGTGACAATAGGGTTGCTGTGGCGAACTCCAAGGAGCCAGGAGTCACAGGCGCGGTAAACACTTAGAGCAAAAATATCATCTGATCCGCGAGATAGTGCATCAAGGAGACGTGATTGCACGAAGATCGCCTCGGAGCAAAATGTTGATGATTCATTTACGAAAGCTCTCATGACTACAGTGTTTGAGTGTCACCTTCAGAGCATGGGTCTATAGGACCGTCCGCGGCTGGACTAGGGCAAGTGGGAGATTTTATTGTATTGAGTTTTTATGCCCTAGTTTATTGTTTTGTACACCCACTTTGCTTTAGAACAAATGGGAGATTGTTGGGTTTATGCCCTAAAGTCTCATGTCCTGTAGTTTGTAAACAATTTTGTACGAACGCTTGTCATGTATAATATATATGATATTTACTTCACTTCTTGACTTTGCACATTTAGATGTTTTTTATTTTACCACAAACAATAAACTTAATATCCCTGGTTGTTTCATGTAACTTAAGCATGTATGTAGTGACATACAAGTGGATCATTCTTAAGTGACAACCAAAATGGTCTGTAGTATATGGATATAAGAGGGAAACCTTATCTTGTTAACACTATGGATGCGACCTGCTTTGTGAAATAGTTACAAGTGTTGTGACTTGTCACAGATGGTCTGGTCCTGATCATTCGTGTAGGGGACATGCGAGCGAGGGCGTCCTATACAAAGATTTTATATTAGACCCGACCTCGAAGTGTTAACATCTCGTCATATAACTTCGTTCATGACAGAGACTTCACTTCACTAAGATGACCATAGTAATATGACCTCAATCTTGAGTGAGTTGGGAACTTCCTGTCATTGAGGGCGGTTCTTTGATTTGCATGGGTGCAAGTGGCCAGAGCACCAACTTAAACCTACCACTATAGGGATTCGTCTGATTTGGGAGTTGGGAACTCAGCTTCACAAGATAGAGTTCATTCCTTCCCTGAAGCATATGTAAGTAGATAGATTACTCCCTTAAGGGCTGATCCCGAGGCTTGAACGATGTGGTGCCACACATCTTCTCATGGCTCGAGAGGTGTTCACACATAGTAGGACTATGTTGTTCATTAGAGGGATCAGTGGTACTTAAGGTTAGATGTAACTACAGGAGCAAAACGGTAAATTGGCCAAACTATACTTACGAGCATCTGTGAAGGGTTATCATACTGATAATTGGTTATATCCAATGGACATAGAAATATATCTATGGTAAGAAGAGTTTAGTTATCGATCTTTAGTGGAATGCCTGGAAGTTAACGGATGGTGGATATCGTGGCTAAAGAGTTTAGTCAGTGTGTCATCGCTTAGTAAAAATCAGAGCCTATACGATAGTGTTGAATGATCGCTTAACTATAAGATAGTGCTGAGCGATCGTTTAATGCTTACACCTGCGCACACTATTTATTAAATGATCGCTTACCTTTTTCTAAGTGATCGTTTAGCGCCCGATATTTATTAAACGATCGTATAGACGATCACTTAGCTTTTCCTACACGATCGTTTAGACGATCACTTACCTTTTCCTATACGATCGTATACTTTACCTAAACGATCAAGCATTTTGTCTATACAATAGAAGAATCTTTCTCTCACTTGCTTGATTGTTGTATACGATTTCTTTACCTCCTCCCCTTTACCAAATCCGAACAAAACCCACCCTTTGGATTCTCACTCCGAGAATATTGAGGGCTCTGAGTAGTGGTGTTGTCCCCATTTCCTTCTATTTGTGTGGAGTCTGTTCGAGGTAGACGATTGAGATTTGTTGAATGATAGCTTGCCGTTCTAGCGAAAGCGAGATTTGTTGTGAAGAAAAAGTCTTCAACTGGTATGATCTTTCGGTCTCCAGTTTATAGTTCCTTTAAGCATGCAAGTAATTTAGCGTTGTCAATGCATATATGTATGTTTGAATGTATATGCGGAAATTTTGTCATAATGAATTGGAAAGATCTACTTCCGGGTACTCTTGAATAAGAGTTCCTTCAGGGTGAAGTCTTTTCAGCTGAAGCAGTGAGAGATGTAAAGTTGTTTTTTTGGAATTTTTTTTTATCTTACTTAAGAATGTGTTCTATGTACCTAAGATGAAAAGAAACTTGATCTCCATTTCTTGTCTATTAGAAAATATGTACAATATTATCTTTTGAATGTAATGCAGTGTTTGTTTATTCAAGAAGTGTACATATTTGTTCTGCAAGACTTGACAACAACTTGTACATATTAAAACCAATTGAAGCAAGAGCCATTTTAAAAATAGAGATGTTTAAAACGGCTGAGACTCATAATAAGAAGCGGAAAATTTCTCCTAACGCCTATCTTTGGCACCTCAGGCTTGGTTACATTAATCTCAACAGGATTGAGAGATTGGTAAAAAAATGGTCATCTAAATCAGTTAGAAGACAGTTCTCTACCTCCATGTGAATCATGTCTTGAGAAAAAAATGACTAAAAGTTCTTTTTTTGACAAAGGTCTTCATGCCAAAGAGCCTCTCGAACTTAGACATTCAGGCCTATGTGGTCCGATAAATGTTAAAGCCCGAGGAGGCTATTAGTATTTCGTCAGTTTTATTGATGATTACTGTAGATATGGCTACATTTACTTTATCAGTCATAAGTTTGAAACTTTTGAAAAGTTCAAAGAATTTAAGGTTGAGACTGAAAATCTGTTAAGTAAAAGAACCAAAACACTTCGATCTGATCGAGGTGGTAAGTATATGAATTTGCAATTCCAGAACTATCTAGTAGATCATGAAATTCAATCCCAACTCATAGCACCTGGAACACCACAACAAAACGGTGTTGCAGAAAGGAGAAATCGAACCTTGTTAGACATGGTTCGGTCTATGATGAGTTAGGCTCAGTTACCTTAATCCTTTTAGGGGTATACAGTATAGATTGTAGTATATATTCTAAACGTTGTTCCATCAAAAAGTATTTTAGAAACACCGTATGAATTATTGAAAGGACACAAAACGAGTTTACGTCATTTCCGTATCTGAGGTTGTCCAACACAAGTGTCGGTACAGAATCCGAATAAATTGGAAACACGTTCAAAATTATGCCTATTTGTAGGATACCTCAAATAAACAAAAGGAGGATTGTTTTATGATCCCCAAGAAGATAAAGTATTTGTATCGACAAATGCTATGTTCTTGGAAGAGGATCATATTAAAAATAATCTACCTCGTAGTAAACTAATATTACAAGAATTGACTAAAGATACTACAGAAAGATCAACAAGTGTTGTTGATCAAGCTAGTTCATCAACAACGGTTGTTGTCCCATCACGTCCATCCCAAGAGTTGAGGATGCCTCGACGTAGTGGGAGGGTTATTCAACAACCTAAATTCTGTATGGGTTTAACAGAAACTCAAAACATCATACAGGATGATGGTTTAGAGGATCCATTGACCTTTAAGAGGCAATGGAAGATGTTGACAGGGAATAATGGATAAAAGCCGTGGACGATGAAATGTAGTTTATGTACTTCAACCATGTTTGGGAACTTGTAGATCAACCACATGGGGTTATACCTATAGGTTGCAAATGGATCTACAAGAGGAAACAAGATCAAACTGGCAAGGTGTTGACCTATAAAGCCAAACTTGTAGCAAAAGGTTTTACCCAAAGAGAAGGAGTTGATTATGAAGAAAAATTTTCTCCTGTTGCCATGATAATGTCAATAAGAATACTTCCTTCCATTGCCACATATTTTGACTACGAGATATAGCAAATCGATGTCAAAAGAGCTTTTCTGAATGACTATCTTGATGAAACTATTTTTATGTCTCAACCAGAAGGGTTCATCGAAAAAGGATAGGAACAAAAAGTCTGTAAGCTTAATCTATCCATTTGCGGATTAAAAGAAGCGTCTAGATCCTGGAACATAAGGTTTGACACTGCGATCAAATCTTATGGCTTTGAACAAAATGTTGACGAACCTTGTATGTACAAGAAGATAGTTAACAAAACTGTAGCATTCTTAGTTCTTTATGTTGATAATATCTTGCAACACAGTTCCAAATGAAAGTTTTGGGGTGATGCTTAGTATGTTCTATACAGAACAACAAGAAACTCCCATAGAATCGTCAGCAGGTTCCAATCCAATCCAGGACACAGTCATTGGACTGCTGTAAAAAACATCCTCAATTATCTAAGGAGATCGAGGGACTATATGCTTGTGCATGGACCTAAGGATTTGATCCTTACAGGATACATTGATTCTGATTTTTAAACTGACGTAGATTCCAGGCAATCTACTTCCGGATTAGTTTTCACTCTTAATGGAGGAGCCATAGTTTGAAGAAACATTAATCAAAGTTGTATTGTTGACTCCACAATGGAAACGGAATACATTATTGCATGTGAAACTGCTAAAGAAGTAGTATGGCTACACAAATTCTTGGCTGATTTGGAACTAGTTCCAGATATGCACTTGCCTATCACACTGTATTATGACAATATTGGTTTTGTTGCCAACTCGAAAGAACCCAATAGTCACAAACGTGGAAAACACAGTGAAAGAAAGTACCATCTCATTCGGGAGATAGTACACAGAAGAGATGTGATCGTCACAAAGATTGCCTCTGAAGACAACCTTGCTGATCCATTTACAAAGGCCCTCTCGGCTAAAGTGTTCGAGGGCCGCCTAGTTGGACTAGGACTCCGAGTAGTGTAATCTAGGGCAAGTGGGAGAATATCTATGGTATTATGGATGCTCTAGTTTATTGTATTTTTTCCCATTATGTTTCTCAACATTATATTGTATATATTTGTTCTCACTGGAATTTTAGTCCAAGTGGGAGATTGTTGGGAATGTCCTAGAACTCATAGTTCGTGTTAAACATTCTATTTATTAATAATAATAAATTTTTGATTTTGCATTCTATTATGAAAATCCAATAAACATATTCATGGCTATAGTCTGAATACTGTAACTTTATGTAGTGACATAAATAGGATCAAGTTAACAGTATATAGCTTAAATGGTTTAATAAGTATATGGATGAAATTGGGTATCTCTCTCGGTAACACTATTGGATGCGGCCCACTTTGTAGTTGTCACAAAGAGTTGTAAAGTGCTACAAACGATGTGATCCACAGATCGTTCATATTGAGACATGTGAGTGGGGGCATCCTATGTAATGAGTTTGCATATAGACTAGACCACGAAAATAGTCACTCTTCTTTATAACTACCGTTTACTATTAAAACAGACTATTTCATTTATTAACATAACCTAGGTTAACTCGATCTTAATCTGAGCTAGCTATGAACTCCTGTTTGTTTGGGATTATCCTTTGATATGCAAACGGTAAGAGTAGTCCAACAACACTGCTCAATAAGCTTCCCATTTTGAGGATAAGACCGGATGAATAGTTGGGGACATAGTTCTGCAAGATGGAATTCATTCCTACCCGATTTAGGGTTAGCAAATAGGTTGTTCTCTTAAGTACTGATTCCAGGTCTTAAACAATCGGGGCCCCATCTTCTCGTGATAGAGAAAGGATTTGATTCATAGGTATTATGAATCAGAATTATTCATTAGAGGGTTAGTGGGAACTTAAGGAGCAAGATGTATTCACAAGAGTAAAATGGTTATATTGACTCAACTGTGATTAAGAACAACCTGTGAAGGATCGACTTACTGATTATGGTTATATAAAGTGGACATAATATATATACAGTGAGGGGAGTTCAACTATGGGCTATAGTGAAGTGACCCATTAGTTAACAAATGGGGGTTAGATCGGTCTTGGATCGTTGGAGCCCATGATCTGTAGATCCGCGAGGTCCCCCTACTAGCTTATAAATGGATAAGCTTTAGAGTAGCTTGATAAATTAATTTGAAACGTTCAAATTAAAATTAAACGGAATAGGAGAATATATATATCTAAATATGATTTAAATATATGAAGATAGATTTGTGCAAAAATTAATTTAATATTTGATATTAAATTAATTAGTATTATTTAAAAATTAATTTGTGAAATTAATTTTAGAAAATTAAATTTTCAGTTTTGAAATCAAAATTGAATTTTGAAATCGGTTTTGATTTTGAAGGAAAATTGGAAATTTGAAATACATGCACAAAATGGAAAAACAAGATTTTCCATTATCATCTTCTTCATGCTCGCACAAAACCCATTTCTTCATTTTTATTAACTCCAAGCATGAGCTGCAAGTCATGCAATATTCTTCTTTGCATGTTCACTTGCAATAAATAAAAAAGAATGGAGTGAAATTGAGGCATGCATTCTACAAAAATTTTAGAGAAAATTTCGGCTGGAAGAAAGGTTCTTCAAGTAGTGTGCTTTCTCCTTGTGTTTTCATTGCTTCAAGCTGTTATTGAGTCCCACAACTCGTTCTAAAGCTCCAAGAGGATAGTGGGGAAGATCTTGAGGTGGTTCACGGTGTTCTTTGGAGAAGACTGCTGCTGATTGATCTAGATCTTGAAGAGTTCTACAAAGGTATGATCACAAACCTTCTTATTTTAGATGAGCATGCCTTAGTTTCTACCAAAATTAGTGAATTTGAATGCTTATGGATCCTTTTTATTTCTGCTGCACGTTAATACACTCTTACGAAATGGACGTCACAAGACTGCCTTTCTGAATGGTAATCTTGAGGAGACCATTTATATGGTGTAGCCCGAGGGATTCATTGCCCAAGGTTAAGAGCAAAAGGGTTGCAAACTAAATTGGTCCATTTATGGGCTGAAACAAGCATCTTGATCTTGGAACATTCGGTTTGATATTGCGATCAAATCGTACAGCTTTGAACAAAACATTGATGAGCATTGTGTCTACGAGAAAATCATCAACAGAAAATTATTCATTAGAGGGATCATGTGGTACTTAAGGAGTTAGATGTAACTACAGGGACAAAACGGTAAATTGGCCCAACTGTACTTACGAGCATCTGTGAAGGGTCATTGTACTATAAATGGTTATATCCAATGGACATAGAAATATATCTATGGTAAGAAGAGTTTAGCTGTCGGCCTTTAGTGGAATGCCTGGAAGTTAACGGATGGTGGATATCGTGGCTAAAGAGTTTAGTCAGTTATTCACGTACCATTGGAGCTTTGAGCCATAGATCCATAAGGTCTCCTTGGTATCTCAATGGATTCAAGTTGAGAATCAGTTTTTGGGTTAGTTTGAAGTGTTCAAATTGACAAGAGGGAGTTTGATTATATATGATATGATTAAATTAGTCAATTATATATGATATAGTTGACATGATGTATGAGATACATTAATTGGAGGAAAATGATATAAATATGATTTATATCTAGTGGAGGAGAAAAAGACTATGGTTTATATGTTACATATGATGTGATATTAAAACTATAGGTTATAAATATAATATGATTATTTATTTTTAATTAAACAATTATAAGATAATTGTTAATGGTTTTTCTCCATAACCGTTTGAGATAGTGGGACGTTGCATTCAATTTTCGTAACTGAAGGATAAAATGAAAATAGTTTTCATTTTGCAATTAGATCAGACAATCTCTTCACGATTAGTACACTATCCATCGTCTAGCTAACGAGAGAATACACGATAGCTCAAGTTTTCCTAAACGATCGTGTACACGCGCAACTTTCCTAAATGATCGTATAGCCTTTTCTAAAAGATCGTGCGCGAGAGCGATTTACCTAAACGATCGTTTAAACGATAAACACCGTTTTACTAAATGATCGTGCACCCTTTGCTAAATGATCAAGCACCTTGGTCGTTGTAAACGATCGTAGTTTCCTCTTCCTCTCTACCAAATCCAACAGAGCCCACACCTCCTAGATTCTCACTCTGAGAATACCAAGGTTACTAAGTGGTGGTGTCTTCCTTGCTGCCTGTTCGTGTTGAAGATGATTCAATGATGAGCGATAACGAGATTTGTTAGACGATAGACTTGGCGATCTTAGCGATAGCGAGAGTTTCTGTTCCTTGACGAGAGCGAGATATAAAGGGAAGAAAAGTTGTTCAAGAGGTATGTCTCTCGCTCCTTTGAATTTAAGTTTGAAAAGCATGTCGTAATTTGTTTGTAGATGCATAACTTGTTTTTTGATTGTGAATGCAGTATTTCTGTCACAATGAATTTGGAACGATTTTGCTTCTGCTCATAGGTAGTCTTTGATAAGAGTTCCTTCAATACTAACTTGACTTTTCTCATCTATGATAGCACCATTCGCTTCCGCTACATTGAAGTGGACCATCATATCCAGGACGTGTTCCCTAACAGAGGTCCCTTCCTTCATGCGAGAATTGTAAACGTATTTTATTGCATCATGTCGTATTGAAGAGAACGACTGTCCAAACATCCCTTGTAATGACTGCACGATCTCTCTAGCAGTGACCATGGGTTCATGCTTTTTAGTAAGCACATCGGATATGCTTGCTAAAAATAGGCTCGAGCCTTTTCATTAGCCCTGACCTATCTCTTATAGGCATCCCAAACATTTTGGTTCGCATTTGAACTGGGAAGTGTAGGACATTGCTCCGTTAAAATGAACCTTAGGTCATCAACAACTAGTATCGTATTTATATTTGATTTCCAGTTCGAGTAACCTTCGCCATTGAATTTATCGGAAGCTAAGAGTTAAATTATCGAGTTTGACATGCTGCAACATAAACAAATTTTATGTAACATCCCGAATTTTAGGAAAATTTAAGTTAATTATCTAAAATTATTGAGTTTAAATTTCCCTAAAATTCAGGATGTTACATAGAATTTTGACCTATAAAATTTTGACCAACATTGAGTTTCAAATCAAAACTTTTAAATAGCTTGAAAACGTAAATTGAGCGGAAGTGATTTACATGTCTCATATGGCACGATCACAAGTCTCTCTCATCACCCACCGGTCTGTTCCTATCATTACCTGAAAAACATAAATTAAGAAAGGTTGAGTATAAAATACTCAATAAGTGATCCCACTACCGGGATTAGACTATACATCCACGAGCAAAGAAAGATAACCGTGGCTCATACAGCTACATCGGTTTTTGATATTGAAAGGAAAACCAAAAGACATACTATCTTGTCTTGAAACGCATGTCTAACGGCTCGTAGGCACACCGTCAAACATGATAATAATATGAATGTGAACCCATCAACCCACGCATGTCTAGCGGCCCATAAGCACCTGTTAAACATGATAATAACATGAACTTAAACCTGCCGGTTCACGTATGTCTAGCAGCCCGTAGGTCGCCGTCAAAACATGAAACATGAAAATAAAAGTAACATGAACGTAAACCTGTCGGCTCACGCATGTCTAACGAACCGTAGGCACACCGTCAAACATGATAATAACATGAACGTAAACCTGTCAGTTCATGCATGTTTAGCGGCCTGTAGGCACACCGTCAAACATGATAATAACATGAACGTAAACCTATCGGTTCACGCATGTCTAGCGGCCCGTAGGCACACCGTCAAACATAATAATAACATGCATCAAGGTGAGACAATAAACTGCTCTACTAGTCTATTCATGCATCATATACATAATATCAGTACTGATTAGAAATTTTAACATGCTCATAATACTTGTAATTGCTATGCAACTAGAAAAACATAATGACAAACAAAATCATGCACCAGAGTTCACCAAGTAACTTTATAGGTCTAATCTAGGTCGCCTGGCATGAAGACACCGATAATAGTATCACTTACCTTAACTTGGTAAAAAACGAAAAAACCAAAATCTCCTTAGAACTTCTTGAGCACACTTGAATCAACCTAAAGTTGTGGCTTGCACAAAAAATTCCAAAACTTGATTCAATTAGCCAATCTGATCAAGAATTAAATCCAAAATCAATAACTTAATTTTCCACTATTACTCTCAATCCACAAGAACAAACTTACCCAAAACTTACTGATCTTTACCAAATTTCTGCAAAACGAAAGATGGTCTCTAGCTTGATGATTAGTGCCTCAAAACTTCCAAATCTTGAATCTAAGTTTCACACCAAAGAGAGATTACTAATTTAACCCAAAATTAGATGAGTGAATTTCACCTCCCAAATTATAAGGAAAATAAGTCTTACCCAAGTTTTTTCTCAAGATTCCGGCAAAGATCGGACAATGGTGGCTGATGCGCGTTGGCTCATGGCTACCATGGATAGGAAGTGGGTGTTGTTGTTGGACGGTATAAATTGTTTAGGCTCGCGACTACTAGCAAGGGTCTTGTATGAGGAGGGTTTGCGAGAGTGAGAGAGGGAATTTCTAGTTTTGCTGAATTTATTCAGCAGCGATTACGAATAAACAAGAGCTTTAAACAATGATCCAACCGTTCAAAATGAAACTCTATATGTCTCGAACAGACTGACCAAATTTTAGCACAATCCAATGGTTCAAACTCTGGCAAACAATAATTTTGTGAAAGCTGCCGCTGAAAAACCGAATTGCTCTCTCCCCAATTTTGGCCTTTTTTCACTCTTATTTAATTTCGAAAAAATCTCAATCCTTTTATTTATTTTTTTTTTAAATTTTGAAAAGATAAATAAAATATTTTATTACAATATCTCCAAAATCTCCAAAGATTCTATTAAATTTATAAATCAATTAACCTTTCAAATTATCTTAATTTAGGCTTCAAAACCCAAAATGAGAGGGTAGATCCATCAATTTGATACAAATTAAATCCTTCCAAATATTTAAATCAATTCAAAATCATATGAAATTAATTATCTCTTTTATTTTTTTTAATTGGCCCTAAAATCCAAAATCAAAGGGAAGCAAAATTCAATATTTTCAAGATAATCAGTTCGAATATCTAATCAATTAAATACAATTTAACCAATAAAAGTTTTTCAATTATTTAAATTTAATCTCAATTTTCCAAATGAAAGAGAAATTTAAACTCAATAATTTTAGATAATTAACTTAAATTTTCCTAAAATTCGGGATGTTACATTCTTCTCTCCTTAAGAAACTTTCGTTCTCGAAAGTTCAAGTCCTTAAAGGCTGGTAATACTTAGTTTTTGTCTCATCTTCATGTTTCTAAATCGCTTCTTCAGACTGATAATGCTGCCAAAAAACTTTTAATTAGCGCTAACTCCACGTTTCAGAGAGTCTTCACCTTCTACCATGAATTGTATAACTTATCTGAGACAATATCATGTTACTCTTTAATCTTAAAACAAACACATATCACCATTTAGACCCTCCCATGCATGAGTATGAAAATCTCACTTAAATGAAGCTCTTGAAGTCTCCATATACTGTAGAGCATTTGCCATTCCAAAATACATTACCATAACCTCATAATAGTTGTAACCATTATCTGATGCCAGTTTCTAATATAAAAACCTTCATGATTGCATATATCTATATTGAGAATGTTCACACTCCATAGAATGGGTCACCTCACTGTCCTGCAATAGAAAATATATCTCTCATGGCATCTTAAGTCTAGGATTCAGAATTCGGGTTCGGCACTTAATTGCCCTGATAACCCCTTGCAACCGAGATACACTATCATATTCAATCCGTAATAGTTGATACAAATTTGGTGAATCATATTTCTTTCCTAATAAACAAAGTTGATGTGCTCCAAGGCAAAACATTAAGGCACATATGAAACATTTTGCTAAATGGTTCTTGTATCAATGACTTAGGCTATTTCAACTCTACTAGAGTCCTTCTATGAGGAGCCTTAAGGATAGGAGTTGCCCTCAATTCAAGTTCATCTCTAGTGCTAGGGGTCATTCTGGGAGATCAAATTTACTCAACCTTAATACTCATATAGT
>NC_052351.1:31363998-31385233 GCF_009727055.1 Benincasa hispida | reverse complement strand
TATAGAGTACTACTCCGGGTATGAGGAAGTGATGGTTAGTCTTATCCCCATATAGTGCATTCTGAACAAAAAGCCAACTGGCGCCCTTGCATATGTAAAAGGGCGAGTGGTCATTTACAATGAAAATGTAAAGAAAGCAAGCTAACTAAGCTAATACAATACAGGATATGAAAGTATGCTAGAAGGGGGTTGGATTGGGCATACGGCCATGAGCAACAGGCCCTGGACAAGCATGACCGTTACACCTTGCATCCCTCAAATTGATTTTTATATAAAAAAAATCAATGCACTATAACAGAATATGTGTAGAATAAACATGTGAAATAACATGCTTCAGAGAAAGGAAAGAACCATTCTCACCTTTGTAGATTCCCAAGCTCCTAGAATGATCCTCTCGATATTCCAATGAACGACTCCTCCAACGATCTTGAACACGAACATCTCCTTGAACAATCTTGAACATGACCACGAGAATAACCTTGTCATTATCAAGGATTCTAATTGAAGTATAGGTGATATTCAACTAGTGGAGAGGGTGAGGAGGAAAAACCTTTAGGAAAGTAGGAAGAATTTCTTTTTGTGACTTAGGGAAAAAATTGCACAATAAATCCTTTTACTTTTTTTAGCCTACTTATTAGGCATCAATAAAAGAGAAAGTTTTCGCATGGGCTCATCATCTGATGCAGAACGGATTTCATAACCACCATCCATCACCAATCACATTCCACATCCCACTTCAAACTTTTCGATTCCTCGGGGGACTCCTCTATTGTATTTCGAGCAAGGCAGTCCAGCTTCAAAGGCAGGTGAGCCGGGTCAGGAAGGAGTTTGACTGCTGGGATGGGATCGGATCCATCCTACTCGAAGCACTCCACCACGAATAAGAGTATTCAAGGTCATAAGAAAGACTTTATATAGAGAATGGTCAACCCCCCTTTTCAAAGTCTTTTTCCATTTTTTTTTTTTGTGCACAATTAATTAAATAACACTTATTTAATTAATTAGTATACTAATTAAATAATTATTTACACATTAAACCCAATTTAACGTATATATATTAATTATCATAAACATCGTATGTCTATGTGCAACACCTCTCTATTTATTAATTAATTTTTTGTGAATTTAATTTATTTGAATTAATTATTTGAATCTCATTCAAATGTTTCTTTCCAACTTCATTTGAATTATAGATCACATCCATAATCAATTATATGTTAATTATATTAATATACAATTTCCTCAAATTGATTTGAACAATTCAAACCATTCCTCTTTAATATCCTTTAATGAGCTAACAAGGGGACCTAGTAGATCTGTAGATCAGAAGCTCTAACGATATGAGATTAATTGACTAAACTCGTTAACCAATTTAATCAATATTCGTTAACTGTGGGTACACACCATTAAGACCCACAACTACACTCTTCTCACTACAGATATATTTCTGTGTCCACGAATATAGACCAATAACAGTAAGTTAGTCCTTCATGAGTATTCGTAACTCAAACTGGGTCAAATTACCATTTTACCCTTGAGTTACCTCTGACTTCTTAAGTACTAGTACTCCTCTAATAAACAACTTGTTTATGGTCCAACCAATAAACAGAAACCCCTCTCGAGCCAATGAGAGGGTAGCGCTCTTTGTTCAAGTCCCAGAGACACCACTTAAGGGAATACTCATCTACTTACCTTGAAGACGGGAAGAAGTGAATTCCATCTTGTATTATTATGTTTCTAGCACCCCGCCCAGTCTTGTCCCCAAATGATAGACTTATTGAGTTGATGAATTGACCACTCTCATCCATACAAATCAAAGGACAATCTCTCGTGAGTAGGAGTTCATAATATACTCAAGATTAAGACTAAGTTGCCTATGTAATCCTAGTGAAATAGAAACCTAACTAGTTAACAACGTGACATCTAGTGGTTACTATTTTGCGGTCTGGTCTTATGCAAACTCATTGCATAGGATACCCCCACTCGCATGTCACCTACACTAACGCATTGGATCATTGCGTTTGTATCAAATATAAAGTAAGTTGTATTTATAATGTTACCAGGATAAAGTACTGTCTTATCCCTATACTATAGACCCTTTAGATTGTATCTTGAATATTGATCCTTGTATATCTCCACATACAGTACAATACTCATAAGGAAACCTTGGATGTTAGTTTATTAGATTTAGGGTTATTAAGGCAAAATAGAAAACAACATAATAACATTTATTGAATTAACATCTATAACTCTTTATTGATGATAGTCACTTAACAACACTTACTATCTACGAGTTTTAGGGCATAAAACCCAACAAAAATATCCAACAACGCTCCACTATTTTCAAGATTTTAAAAATAAAAATACATAGATAAAGCAAGCAATTTTACTATGCAATAGGTGTAGATACTTTTTGGGTTTGAACCTCCACTTAGTGTTAGCAAATGTTCGTTTGAAAGAGTCATAGTGAATGAAGTATTGAACTAGGCCTTTTAGGCTGAACTTCTATTTACCACGCACATAGTACAAGTAATATTTAGGGTAGTCTTTAATATAGGATGCACATTAGACGGTCATACGCACATCTTATTCATAAGTGCTTTAAGGGAATAGCCCAACCCTTCTTGTAACGACCTCACTACTACACCCATATAGGTGAAAACCTCTCAATGATCGTTTGTAATCAACACCCTGCATAAAACATGCCTTGGCTTTCACTCAAAGTTTTAACTCTTATTAATCATCATATTATGAGAGCAATACCACCTTAGGAATGGGATGGGAGTTTTATTAATTAATGCTCTCCCTAGTTACACTCTAACTTAGTTATTATGTGACAACCCGACTCCCTAGGACTTAAACTAGGCCGTTACTATAGACATGCATGTATATATTTCAAATTGACATCTTTTCATGATTTAGTAAAACCAAATAAATAACATAAAATTTAATAACTTTACTAACAATAAATAAATGAAGTTCATTTAATTGAGTACCCTTAAAATAATAGAAGAAAATAAAATAAATAAATAAAAGACATCATCCAAAACATTTTTTTTTAAAATGTGTAAACAAAGAAAGACATGAGTGGAAGCATTGACTGGTCCCAGTGGCTCGATCATGGATTCTGCTTGTCATTCGTCGACGTGTTTCTACCTTTACCTGAAAAGAAACATGAGAAAGAATGAGTATAAAATACTCAGTAAGTAACCCCACTACTGGGGTCAGGCTAAGCATCTATATCCTCTAAATGTCACTCTCTAGTGGGACATTCATAAACCTCTACTTTTCATGGATGGTCATCTAGTGGATAATTGAAACTGTTGTACCATAACTGAGATGTACATACAAGCCTCTAGTGACATCTCGTAGGAGATCATAACCTCTGGTGAAGTCCCGAACGAGATCACTAACCTCTGGTGAATCCCGAAGGAAACAAAAGCCTCTAGTTAAATCCTGAAGGAGATCACCACCTCTAGTGAATCCCGAAGGAAACACAAACATTTAGTGAATCCCAAAGAAAACACAAACCTCTGGTGAATCTCGAAGGAAATACAAACCATTGGTGAAATCCCAAAAAAGAGCACCACCTTTGGTGAATCTCGAAGGAAACGCAAACCTCTGGTGAAATCCAAAAGGACATCATCACCTATAGTGAATCCTGAAGGAAACACAAACTTCTAGTGAAATCCCGAAGGAGAGTACCACCTCTGATGAATCCAGAAGAAAACACAAACCTTTGGTGGGTATCTAACTACGGGTAGGGGGTAACTATCACTATCATAAATAACATGCATCACAAAATAAAGTCCCCACAGTCATGCAAGTACATATCATCGGGCTCAATATTCTTCTAGCAGATTATATAAAAACTTAAATCATGCTTACACTCATAACATGTTTCAAAACATAATTAAGATAAGCTTATTTATCCTCATGCATCTTGATGCAAACTGTCTTAGACTCCTCAAAATTTTTCTTAAATTTATCGTCTGGCACAAAGACGATTCTAATAGTTTACTTACCTCAAGTTAGGCTAAAAAAATGTCAACACGTCAACAATCTACCGAAAAAATTCCCAAATTAAAACCTAGAGAAAAATCCAAATTGAAGGCCACAACCAATAACTAAATGAATCCAAAATTTAATCCCAAAACAACTCACCCTAAAGTGTAGTTTGATCCAAAACTACTCCCAAACCATGATTAAGGTGCCCAAACTAGAAAGTGATCCAAAATCAACTTTCTAAATCACCATGAAATCAAAACCCAAGCCAAACTTTAGTGGCTATTTGAGATTATATAAAAATTCACAAAAAGGACTAACAACATCTCACCCAAAGGTACAGAGGTAATGGAAGGTCCGAAGACCAATAGATCTGTGCAAGGCGACGACAGGCGATTGATCGGGCATGCGAATGATGGTGGCGACTCCTCCGATGGCCAATAATGGAGATGTACGGCAGTGAAGACTCCACCAGTTGAAGCTCGGCTGTAGCGCCTATGAAGGTGAGAACAACAAAAGAAAAAGAACGCTACATGAGGGCCCTTTTTTTCGCGTACGTGAGGTTGAGAGTGAGAGAGAGGGAAAAGCTAATAATAAATTCTTTTTCTCTTCTTTTTTAATTCATCACTTAATTCCAATATATATGTACACCAAAAAAAAAAAAAAAAAAAAAAAACCTTCATTTTCCTTCTCCAATTCCAAATCCACAATCCTTTGGATTTTTTCTTTTTATTAAAAAACCCAAATCCTATTGGGAAAATAGATCTAAATACTATCCCAATAAATTGATTTAATTTTGATTATCTCCTTCAAACTATAAAAATAAAAACTAAATCTCCCAATTTTAATTCAATTTAAATTGAAATAAATCCTAAATTCTCCTTAAAATAAAATTTAAATTCCAAAAATCTTCATTGAGTAAAATTTAAAATTGAAATATCCTTCCACAATAATTTAATTTAACCTCCAAAATTCTAAATAATTCTCAAATATTACAAATAACCGAACTTAAATTGTATAAAAATTTGGGATGTCACATTCTTCCCTCCTCAAGAAACTTTTGTCCTTGAAAGTTTATTCCTAATAAAGCTCTGGGTATTGGGCTCTTATACCATCCTCTTGCTCCCATGTAACCTCCTCGAATTGGTGATTCTGTCATAAAACTTTCACTAATGCTATCTCTCTATTGCGTAACGTCCTCACCTCTCTGGAGAGAATTCGAACAGGCTTTTCCTCATAACTTAAGTTCTCATTCAACTGTAATGGTTCAAAGTCCATCACATAGGACAGATCTGTCACATACATTCTCAACATAGTGTTGGGTTGAATGTCCTAAAACTTGTTGTTTGTAAAGGTAAACATATTTTATTGTCAATAAAGATGTTATTCGACATTTATTCAATAAAGTTGTTATTGAATTTTATAAATTACATTTGTAAAGACTAAATCCAATAAACTAAGATCTATGGTCATTATATGAATACTTGAAGAGACAAAAAGATGGATCAAGTTCGAGTAAATAACCAAAACGGTCTATAGTATACGAATAAGGTTGGGTGCCTTATTCTGATAATACTATCAGATGCGGCCCACTCTGTAGTTGTTACAATATGTTGTAAGGTGCTACAAATGAAGTGATTCTAATTCTCTCATGTATTAACATGAGGAATGGGGATATCCTATGCAATGAGTTTGCGTAAGATCGAACCAAGAAATAAGTTACTTTTACTTTATAATGTTATTTAGTATTTAAACTGACTATTTCGCTGAGATGACCTAGGTGACTTGATCTTAATCCTGAGCTAACAATGAACTCCTATTTGTTCGAGATTACCCTTAGATTTGCATAGGTGAGGGTTGGCTTAATGGTGCCGGCTCAATAAGCCTCCCATTTTAAAGGTAAGACCGAATAGATAGTTGGTGACATAGGGTGCAAGATGGAATTCACGCCTACCCAATTTAGGGATAGTAGAGAGGTTGTTCTCTTAAGTGCTGACTCCGAGTCTTGAATAAGGGGCCCCACCCTCTCATTCACCTAAGAGGGATCCGATTTAGTGATTGGATCACAAACCAATGGTTCATTAGAGGATCAGTGGAACTTAGGGAGTAAGATGTAATTTCGGGGAGAGTACTTGAACCAGCCGTTAATACAAACAACCTATGAAGGGTCGACTTACTAATTATAGTTAAATTAAGTAGAGACAAATATATCTACAGTGAGAAAAGTGCAACTATCGAGCTATAGTGGTGTGACTCGGTAGTTAACGAATATTAATTAATTTGGTCTAAAGAGTTTTAGCAAATTAATCTCAAATCATTGGAGCTCATGATCTCTAGGTTCATAAGATCCCTCTACTAGCTCGTAAAACATGAACACCTTTAATTAATAAATTGAATGAATTTGAAACAATATCAATTTCAATTTCAATTTGAAAGGTTCAAAATGAATTTAGGGTTTTCAATTTGAAGTGTTCAAATTGTAATTAGGGTTTGAATAATTATATTCGATATAATTAAACGTTTAATTTATCGAAATTAAATGAAATTGAAGAGTTCATAATATTTAAATATTAATAACATCAATAGAATTCATGTTTAAAATTTGGTGTTTGATTAATTTAATATTTGATATTAAATAATTATTTAATAAATTAAATTTATCTAATTAATTAAAATCAAATTAATTTTCAATTTTAATTCAATTTGAGAAATTGAATTTTGAAATTTTAAATTTAACTAATTTTGAATTAATTGAGATTAAAGTTCAAATTGGAACTTAAGTTTTTTTAGTGGAAACATCCAAACTTCACTTGAAGTAGGAGATGGATTGTTTCTAATTAGAACACCTAGGCCACTTAAACTTAAGCTTGGATGTGGCATTGACTCTTCTCTTCGGTGCTTGCATGAAGATGGGAGGTAAACTCTTTGATTTTCTCAAATTTGAAGAGGTTGGCTGCTGGAAATTGGTTTCTGCACAAGAGTTCTTCTTCCTACCAAAACCCACTCCACTCCCTTCACAAAGTTACTTTTTTTTTTTAGTTCCACCACTCAAATTCAAGGCTGAGAATAGTAGAGAAGATCTTTTGGTAGTTCATTGAGTTTTTAAAGCTGAGAATTCGAAGAGAGTAGCTGGATTTTGGAAGATTCTCCAAAGGTTTGTCTTTTTAAAACCCTATTCTGTGAAAATATGTTTTACGTGCTTTTAAAACTCAAAATAAATGTAATTAGAGTGCTTATTGATTATGATTGTTTCCATTGTATGCTTCTACATTCTATCACACAGATACATGAAAAACATTATGAACTGAAGAGAGAGATAACAACAACGACAACCGATAAGCTACAGAACCAATTCACTCCAATACCTCGAAAGGTCCAATATATCGTGGACTTAGTTTTTCATTTCTTCCAAACCTCATAACACCTTTCATAGGTGTCACTTTCAAGAATACCTTGTCACCAGTTTCAAACTCTAGGTCTTTACGCCTAATATCAGCATAATTCTTTTGTTTGCACTGAGTTGTTTGCAATTTTGCATATGTGCTCTAATCTTTTATGTTGTCTCGTTCATGGTCTGTACCAACTCAGGTCCTAGCAACTTCCGTTTACCAACCCCATCCCAACATACAGGTGACCTGTAACTCTTCTCATATAGGGTCTCAAACGTCGACATGCCGATGGTAGCCTGATAACTGTTATTATATTCAAATTCCATCACATTTTGGAGGTTAAAATTGAATTATCATTTCACAATAATTCAATTTCACCTCCACAATTCTAAATAATTTTCAAATATTACGAATAACCAAATTGAAATTACATAAATATTTGAGATGTCACATATTACCTATTGAACCTTTTTCATGGGATCTCTATTCTTTGAGGTTGGGTATCCATTGTGGTGATCATATCGTAGGCTTTAGTCTCATTCCCCTCGATGATTTACAACTTTATTTGATTTATCAAATCAAACTTGTATGGCACTTTCTATAATGCATATACATCCATTATCAACTCAATTGCATTACCACATAATTAAATTAACATTACATATACACCTACACAACTTAATTAACTTTGATCAATAAAATCAAATGATTTTATTTCCACTTAATATTAGCTTTCATCACTTTACCCCCACATTTTGAGATATAGTGGATAACTTAGATAACTTAATATCTCTCAAAATATTTATGCATAAAACATAAAACATGATAGATAAGTGAAAACATCATCGATTAATTATCCCTAAAATAATTAATTTAATTTCACACATAAAATCAATATATCTCATACATAAAAATATGTTGTCTATAATATCTTCTCATGTTTACTCTGTAAATAGTAAAATCACATGACAACATAAAACATTAATTAATACAAGAGGTAATTAAATATAACAATATGTTGAGCATATTAAAATTAATCTTACGAATTCACAATTTATATTATTAAACATATATGGTAGAAAATAACAAGGTATTTAGGTGAGTTTTATTGGGTTTTTGGATAAATTAAAGGTCCAATAGCATTCTTGTAATTATGAGCGGTGACAATTTTGTAATTATCCCTATATTCTCCAAAAATAGGGCTGAATTCGTGTGATTTGTTTTTGCAAAAGAGAAGGGAGCCGTCTGGGAGAAAACGGAAGTCGCAGCCGTCTGGGAGGAAATCTGAGACAAGGACCATCCGGTTTTTAAAGAAGAAGGAAGACCTGAGAGTGGTGTTCGGCCGTGCGGCAGCGGGTCGCGTGGGTATCTCAGGCAAAGTGCAGGCAAGTCGACCGGCGCGCTGATTGCCGTCCGAAGCCTGGCGTCGACCGTGGGTATCGTCCGACCGTGCTGTGCTTGGCGTGGTCCCACGGTGAACGATTGCGTCCGACGAGGAGGCTGCCCGATTTACACCTTGTAGACTGGGAGTCTTGCGTGGGTTCCGTTTGGTGGTTCGTCGGTCAGAGGCGGGTAGCACAGTTTGTTGTTCTCGGTTTTCAGAGGCGACGACGTTGTTTGCGAATCTGTGAATCTATAATTTGTAAAATTTCTTTATTACTCATTAATAAAATTAATTTAAACTGGTTCTCTAGACCAAACTGGTCGAACCACTATATATCTTGGTTTTCTTTACTACTTTCGATTGTGGTAGTGTGTGCTTGCATATTCTTTGTTTAGGACAGATGGCTTCGATGTCTACTCGAAAAGATGATGAAAAAGATTAAGGTTATTCTGGTACAACTAGCTAAAATCTTAGACGAAGATAAACAATTACATAAGCTGAAAAAAGGATATGGATGAGATGGCTTCGACGATAATTCTAACAGATGAGAAAGTTTTTATTTGACTAAGTCCTTGCCAAATAAATTATATCTAAAGGAGAAATTCTTTGGTTATAAGATGGATTCAAGTAAAGGCTTAGAAGAGAACCTAGATAAATTCCAGAAGATTATAGTTGATCTCAATAACATCGGTGAGAAGATGTCGGATGAAAATCAAGCAGTTATTCTTCTGAATTCTTTGCCAGAATCGTATCGAGAAGTTAAGGCAACTATTAAATATGGACGGGATTCATTGTCCATGGATATAGTATTGGATGCTTTGAGAACGAGAAATCTTGAGATTAAAAAGGAACACAAGGATGGAGAGTTACTCATGGCCAGAGGCAAAAGTGAGAAAAAGAACGGAAAAGAAAAATAGTCGAGATTCAGATCGAAATCAAAGGGGAAAACCAAAAAGTGTTTCCTATGTCATAAAGAATGACACTTTAGAAAAAATTGTCATTTGAATAAGAACAAGAAAGCATCAAGTAGCAAACATGCAGGAGATTGTAGTGCAGCAAATGTTATATGATTCAGTAGAGGTTTTGATGGTGTCCAACAGGGACATTCAGAATGTTTGGATCATGGATTCAGTGTGCAAGTTTCACATGACTCCTAATCAGGATTTCTTGATTGACTTTCAAGAAAATGATGGGGGATCAGTTTTGCTTGGTGGTAATGGTGCTTGTGGTGTAAAAGGAATTGGGTTAGTTCGAATTTCAACACATGATGGTATGATCAGAATTCTTACAAATGTAAGGTATGTTCCAGAACTCAAACGAAATCTAATTTCTCTGGGCGAATTAGATAGAACAGGTTATTTCTATAAATCTGAGAATGAAATTTTGAAGGTTATCAAGGGTTCTTTGGTTAAACTGAAGGGGACCTTGAGGAATGGACTTTATATGTTGGAGGGTAGTGCAGTTTCAGGTAGTGCTGTTGTTGCATTTGGGAAAGAAACAGATAAATCTATGTTATGGCATAACAGACTAGCTCAGGTGAGTGAAAGAGGTCTTCAACTCTTTCAGAATAAGGTTTGCTTGGAGGAGTTAAAGACATTGAACTCCCATTTTATAAACATTGCACAATGGGAAAGTCTACCAAAGTAAAGTTTGGGAAAGGGAAGCATTCTACCAAAAGAATTTGGATTATGTTCATTCAGATTTGTAGGGTCCTACAAAGGTACCTTCTATGGGAAGTTCGAGATACTTTATGTCGATCATTGATGGTTTTTCAAGAAAGGTGCAGATGTATCCACTGAAACAGAATGATGAAGCTTTTGGGAAATTTCTTGAATGGAAAAAGCAGGTTGAGAACCAGACAGGCAGTAAGGTAAAGTATCTAAGGACAGACAATGATTTAGAATTTGTGAATCACAAATTTGATAAATTTTGCAAATCTGAGGAATTATGAGGCATTTCACTGTTACGTACACTCCACAGCAGAATGGTTTAGCTGAGAGGTTCAACAGAACAATTATGAAGCATACAAGATGTCTCTTGACAAATGCTTCATTACCCTTCAAATTTTGAGGGAAGCTGCCCAAACAACCTGTTATCTTATTAATAAGAGTCTGTCTTCTGCTTTAGGCCTAAAGACTCCTTAGAAGATATGGACAGGAAAAACTCCAAGCTTGGATCATCTTAGAGTGTTTGGATGTTCAGCTTATGCTCATGTTAAAGAAGGAAAGCTGAATAAGAGGGCACTAAAATGTATGTTTATTGACTATCCTTACGGTGTTAAAGGATATAAACTTTGATGCTTGGAAGAGGGTAGAAATAAATGCATTATCAGTAGAGATGCGACCTTTAATGAAACAAAGATGTCATTTCGTGTCAAAGAGAAGCAGAAACAGCAGACAGTTGATCAGGTTGAGACAGAGGTTAGAATTGATTCTAAAGCACGACCATCAGTTAGTTCAGGTGATTCCAGTGATCAGTCATTCAGTTATGATAGTAGACAACCTCAACTATAGAGGACTTTGATTGATGAGGGAGCTTTTGGTGAAGAAAGCTCAAGTAGCAGTGACCTACAGAACTATCAGCTTACTCGTGATAGGCCTCAGTGGGTGAGGCAAGCTCCTACGAGGTATGGTTATGCTGATTTTGATGCTTATGCTCTTACTTGTGCAGCTGACAGTATTGAAGCATAGCCTCTTACTTTTGAGGAGGCTATTTTATCTGATTCTAAGGAACAATGGAAGGATGCTATGGAAGCAGAGTTGTTCTTATTGCAGAAGAAGCAGACATGGTCATTGGTTTTAACCTCCTAATCAGAAACTCATTCAGTCAAAGTGGATTTATAAAATCAAGCCAGGTACAGAAGGTGACAGCAAGCCTAGGTATAAGGCTAGACTGGTAGCCAAGGGCTACACTCAAAAAGAGGAAGTTGACTTTCATGAGATTTTCTCTTCGGTGGTGAGGCATTCGTCCATTCGATTAATTTTATCTATTGTTGTTCACTTTGGTATGTTTCTTGAATAGATGGACATCACCACAACTTTCCTTCATGGTGAATTGGAAGAAGTGATCTACATGGCTCAACCTAAGGGCTATGAGGCAAAAGGAAAGGAAGACATGGTTTGTCGTCTTCACAGGTCCATCTATGGACTGAAGCAATCGCCGAGACAGTGGTATATCAGGTTTGACACCTTTATTCTGAAGTAGGGGTTTCACAAGAGCTCATATGATGCCTGCGTGTACTGGAAACTATCTCAGAAAGGTACATATACTTATCTACTTCTATATGTAGATGATATGATTTTGGGGTCTAAGGATTATTCTGAAATCTGTGATCTCAATAAACGATTGAGTAATGAATTTGAGATGAAAGATTTAGGTGAACTGAAAAGGATCCTAGGCATAAATATGAAAAGAGATAGGGAGAAAGGTTTGTTAACCATTTCGCAGGAGAGTTATGTGCATAAACTGCTTGAGAAGTATAATATGTCTGGTTGTAAGGCATTTTTGATACCCTTAGCATCTCATTTTAGGCTTTCTTCGTCTCAGTGTCCTGTTACTGAACAAGAAAGGTTAGAGATGACTAATATTCCCTATTGTAATGTTGTTGGAAATATTATGTATTTGATGATTTGTACTAGGCCTGACTTGGGATATGTTATGAGTATGATAAGTAGGTTTATGTCAAATCCTGGGAAGGAGCATTGGAATGCAGTTAAATAGGTGCTTCGATATTTGAAAGGTAGTGCCAGTGTATCATTTTGCTTTAACAGGGATTGTGATAAATCAGTACTGTTGGAAGGCTTCACAAATGTAGATTATACTACAGACCTTGAGAAAAGAAGGTCTCTATCAGGTCACATTTTTCGTTTGTTTGGTAATGTGGTCAGTTGGAAGGTTGCTCTACAGTCAGTTGTTGCCTTTTCTACTACTGAATCAGAGTATATTTCAGTGGGTGAAGCTGTAAAAGAGGCAGTGTGGTTGAAAATGATAGTTGGTGAGTTGTTGTCGCAGGAGTTCATTCCTATCGTCTGTTGTGATAGCTAGAGTGCTATTCATCTTGCGAAGAATCCATCTCATCATGAGAATTTGTGGCCTAGAAAGATGTTGAACTGGTCAAGGTTCATACAGTTGAGAATTTGTCAGATATGTTAACCAAGGTTCTTCCAGCCCATAGGTTTAAATACCTATTAGATGAGCTGAATATTAAATCTGGATGATAGGAAGATTGGAAAATCAGCTTGGCACTTAAATATCCTTGTTATGATGGATATTTGTAGAAAACAACAAGGTATTTAAGTGGGTTTTATTGGGTTTTTGGATAAATTAAAGGCTCAATGACATTCTTATAATTATGAGCAATGACAATTTTGTAATTATCCCTATCTTTTCCAAAAATAAGCTGAATTTGTTTGACTTGTTTTTGCAAAAGAGAAGGGAGCCGCCTGGGAGAAAACGGAAGCCACAGCCGTCTGGCAGGAAATCTGAGACAAGGGCTTCCGGGTTTTTCAGAAGAAGAAACACCTGAGAGTGGTGTTCGGTCGTGCGGCAGCGGGTTACGTGGGTTTCTCCGGCAAAGTGCATGCAAGGTGACCGACGCGCTGATTGTCGTTCGGAGCCTAGTGTCAACCGTGGGTATCGTCTGACCGTGGCTGTGCTTGGCGTGGTTCCAGCGGTGGACGATTGCATCCGACGAGGAGGTTGTCCGATTTACGCCGTGTAGACTGGGAGTCTGGTGTGGGTTCCATTTGGTGGTTCGCCGGTCAAAGGCGGGTAGCACACTTGATTTGGGCTGTTTTGCATCGGGTTGTTCTCGGTTTTCAGAGGCGATGTTGTGTGCGGATCTCTCTCGGTATCAATGGATATTGAAATTACAGATTGGTGATTTTGTTGATTATCTGTAATTCGTAAAATTTCTTTATTGTTCATTAATAAAATTAATTCAAGCTGGTTCTCAAAGTGGATGTAGACCAAACTGGTCGAACCACTATATATCTTGGTGTTCTTTACTATTTTCAATTTATTTCTGCTGATTGTTTGCATTCTGTTTGGCCATCTAAGTTAGGTTCAAAAACTCTCACATACATGTGCTCAATAAAATATTCATGCCAAATAATTCTACATTTTCAATCAAATTGAAAATATAATGTAATTAATGTAGCCCAACATGATATTAAGAAGCCCTTATAAAGATTATTACATATCATTCTTAGAGCCATTAAGATCTTTGACTTCTATCAATTTGTAGGTTTCACAAATATAAATATTTTATATGGGTCTTTATCTACTGTTAATTAATTACTTTCAATACGTAATAAGTTACTTTCACCAATTGTTCAACAAGTAATAAGATTAATTAATTTAAAATTTGTTTTTTTAAACAATTGGTGAAATGAGTAACTTTAAGCTTAATTTTAAAATAAAAAATTAAATAGTCACCAAAGAATTTTAGATGTCTCGTTCCATACATATCTTACTCAACTCGAGGTGAATAATAACTTACCAATTGTTTTTTTTTTTCCTTTTCAATGGTTCCAAGGGCCTTTGTTATAGTTTATACATGTCAATCGAGACCATCACGCATGAAAATCTCTCTCCCCTTAATCGAGGCCATCTCCGAAAGGAAAAATGTCACCTTCCTTCTTCACAGAGATCGTGGATAATCTACGCATTACACCATCGATTTCTTCACAGAGGCCGTCGATTTTTCCCATCTTGTCTCCGATACTGAGTATTAGATGATGAAGCAGAGAGAAAGTTGCCTAAAAAGTGGAGAAAATTAGGGTTTCAATGGAAAAGGAGAGTAAGAGATGAAGGAGATGTGAAAGAATTGACGAGTGAGTGCAGCAACCAAAAAATAGAGAGAGAGCGCCAGCTTTAGAGAAAAGATGGAAATCTGAAAGAAAAAAAAAAACGTGAAATATATGAAAACACATCCATTTACCCCATTGGTTAGTGTTTTTAAGCCCATGTTTTTTAAACCTAGGGGCCAAACAAAGATTGGCCACTACCAAGGGCAATTTAGTCAGCCACCCAACTAATGAATTCGATCCCACCCTACGAAAAGTCAATTCCATTAATAATATATTGACCTTTTTTTTATCATTATATATTATATTAATAAATACCCTCTTGATCTGAACTAAGAAGATAANCAAGAATTATGAAGGGATCCATACTTACCAAGTGGAGAGGGACAGTAAACTCATAATGTTTGTATTACTTGTAATTTGTGATTTCAAGGTCTGAATTATTGTATGACCTTTTAAATTATAATTTTATAACAAAATTTACGAATTAAATGTAATAGATTTACAATCCATATATGAATAATATGTCATAGCCACAACGTTCGATGATGATGTGGCATGTTATACTTTTTGACCAAAAAATGGATTTGACAATGGAATTTAAAAAAAAAGAACAATAATTGATAAAACGGACAAATTCTGGACTTCAATGTCGGTTTAAAGGGCTTCATTTGATTCTTGGGCTTCAGTTGCAACTGACATTAAAGGGCTTTGATATCGGTTGCAATCGACATTAAAGACAATGTTATTAAAACCCTTTAATGTCGGTTAAAACCGACATTAAAGACAACCGACATTAAAGGGCTTTAATAACACTATCTTTACTGTCGATTGTCAACCGACATTAAAGCCCTTTAATGTCGGTTTAGCCCGAAATTCTTCTAGTGTCTCCAATGACAAACTCTAACACTCAACTCTAATAACCAATTAGATCAATCATATGCTTAAGAAAACAAATATGAAGAAATCCGGCCAATAAAAATATTTTTAATTATAAATTTAAAATAATTAGTTCATGGTGTTTAATAGTCTTCGCTTATGGTAATTTAACTTGAAAGAAACATTTATAGGATATAACGAACTAATAAACTTCTAGTAAACCCTTTTGAGAAAATATAATCCGTTTTTCATTTAAAAATATTTAAATAAAAATGATTTTTTGAAAAGTTTGAACTCCATCCTACGATTGTTGAAGTAATATACATGTGTACGTGTTTGCATGTGTATGCGTGTGCGGTTGGGACAAAATAAAAAATAAAAAATAAATATAAAAAAGACAGATTATTGAGTGGCATGTGGTTCACAATACTTTATATTGCCTATGACTCAAGAGAGAGAATGCAACAAACTTGAACTTCACGTGATTCGATTTGGTGTAAATTCACGAGGATCTTCATACGTGACATCCCCAATATTAAAGTTAACATAGTCCACGCTAAACATTATTTTCCCTACTTTTGAATAACTTGATTTTTTTAATATTATTTTGGTTATCACGAGATTCGCTCAATTTTAGTCTTTAAGATTCCTTGGGTAACTATTTTATTTTTTATTTTTTATTTTTAAAAATTAAGTTTATTTCTCTATATTTCTTATATTGTTCTTCATATTTCTCAAGTACAATAGTTTCATTCTTAGCCAAATTCCAAAATCAAAATCTAAGTTTTTAAAAAACTACTTTTTTTAATTTTCAAAATTTAGCTGGGTAAAAAAAATAGATACAAAAGAAAGAAATTTAAGGGTGGAAGTAGTGTCTATAGATTAATTTTCAAAAACAAAAATAAAAAACTAAATAATTATCAAACAAGACCTAAACTTTCAGATGTCTAATTTTAGTATTTGTACATTCAATCAATCTTAAATTTAGCATCTCAAAGTATAATTTCATCAAAATTAGATGAAAATAATTATTATTTTCATGCAATAAAACACACTATATGAATATATACTGTCTCTTATACACATCTAGATGTGTATAAGAGACAGAATAAATACCCTCTTGATCTGAACTAAGAAGATAAAAATAAAAGAGGTTTCTACGTAGAAGACCTAAACGAAAAAACTTTATATTTCATAAATGTTTTAAATTTGATTTTTTTTTTTCAAATATGACTTTTAGAGTAATTTAGACAATTATATCCTTTTTCTTTTATTTATATCCGATTTATATATTTTTCTATTTTCAAAGCTACTTTAATAATGTGGAGAGAAAAAATATTTATTATAGAAAAAAATGTATTTAATATAATTTTTTTCATTTATTAATTGGAGAGAGAAAATATATTTATTGTAAATTTTTTCTATTTTCCAATTTGAAAAAAAATGTATTTAATGAAATTTTATTTTCTATTTACGTTGGTTTTCGCGTATCCACTTATTGACTTTTCTGATAATTAATGATTATTTTAAATATAATCTAGAACATTTTGAGATATTCATGGTTATTTTAAATAGGTATTTGAAAATATTCTAACCAATATATGAAATATACTACAGTTTATAAATTAGAGATTGACTTAATGTTTGACCTAAATCAGGTATAAACCAATATATCAAATATACCACAACATATAAATCTTCATAAATTTTATTTACGTCGTAGTATATACATCATAATACATGAAGTTTAAATAAAAAAAAAACCCACGTTTATATCAAATAAACGAATAAGTATACCACAATATATATCAAATTTCATATGGAAGCTAAAAAAAAGTACATATATCATAGTATATATAAAAAATAGGGAAAAAATAAAATTAAAAGTTGAATCGAGTCCATCATTCGTCTGCTTTGAGTCTACCATCGTCGTTCTTGTCGTCCTGTGCTTGCGCCACGTCATCCGTCTCCCACCTATAACATACCACCATAAGGAGAAAAGAGATGGAGGGAGGGAGAAAGAGAAAAGAGAGGGAGGAAAAAGAAATAATCTTGAAGCATGAGGTAAAGAGAATAATATATATATATATATATATAGGTGAGAATTAAATTATAAATAGCCACTGATATTAGTGAAAATAGGGAGACTAATAGGTCTTTTTTTGTAAAAAAATGAAACCTTCAAGACATTAACGTAACACGGAACTATTTTTAAAATCTTTTAGGTAGAAATCCCAAAATAAAACTAAGGCTTATATCTTCGATTTGGGCGGGCTTGTGCAGTTGTGCTCCACGACAATCCATCACTTTTTAAAATGCAATATATTTATTTTATTTAGAAAATTAACCTATTACATAGTCAATATTTCACAAATTTTTAATAATATTTCATAACTAGATTTTAACAATATTTTAAAATATTTTAAACATTTTGATAGATCTTCTCTCATCTTTTGATTTCATAATATTTTAAATAAAACATATATATCATTTTAGTATTATTTATATAACGATTTTATTTACTAAAAAATGTAAATATATATTGCATATACCAAATTTATTTTTTGGTATGTTTACAAATATACCAAAAGATTATACATCACATATATTGTAAGGTATATAAGACAATATATTGTTCAGTATATTCTAGAAAAAAAATTAACTGAGCTAGTATAGTAAGCTTAAAATTCTTCAAATTGAGATTATTTAACACTAAAGTTATGGACTCATTTTATCATGATTGGAACCAATCACTTTCTTGAACCTTTTAGACGTGAGATAATTGATATTCTAATATTTTGCGAAAATCCAATACTAGTCTCTCTGTCGACCACCTCTGAGACCAACTTTGGCGACAACCATTCCTCGCAAACTACTCCAATCAAAACTCAACCAACTTCGCGACCACCACCTACAAACAACTCCGACAACCACCTCATATGACCAACACCAGTGATCAATTTTCTATGATCAACTTCAACAACTACCTCCCGCAACCAACTTCAATTGTCATTTGACGACCAACTCCAAAGACCAACCCCATTAACCAACTAAATCGATTATCTCACTACAAGAATTTTGGGCTTTAATGTCTGTTGGAAAAAGTGAAATCAGATATATAATGTCGGTTTTGTTTTTTTTTTTTAAAGCAGATCTTTAATATCGGTTTTAAACCGACATTGTAGGGGTACCTTTAATTTCGATTTTAAACCGACATTAAAGATCCGCTTCACTATTTCCTCTAACTTTCTATTTTCTCCCCATTTTTTTCATTTCCCTCTTCACTCTCCCTCTATTTTCTTTTTCCTCTCATTCTCACACTTCCCTCTTCAAACCCTGTTCTTTCTCACTCCTCTCTTCCAAATACTTACCATTCGTCCATCGATCGTGAGTGAAGAGTCTGTCGTGGTTTAGATCTGGCCTTCGTGCAGGTTTGTTCGTCGTGCAAGTCGCGTCGTCACACCTATAACTCGGATTTGCTAGTCGTTCCGCCAGATCTGCTACCAATTTCGTCGTCATTTGCGTGTCTCCATCGGATCTGCTATTCGTTTCGTCGTCCTTCGCGTGTCTCCACCAGATCTGTTGTCATCGTCGTTCGTCGTTCGTTCCGCCGTCGGATCAGGTGCGTTCACCTAGCCATCAACCTCTTTTCATTTGTGCTTCTATTTGCGTTTTCGTCACCATCTTCGTTAGTCATCTGTAGGTCTTTGTCCATCGCGCTACCGTCACCATTATGTTTAGTATGCTCTTCTTCCCTTCTTTTTCCATCGCTATCACCATCAGTATGCTCTTCTTCTCTTTTCTTTCTTAAACTCACAGCAATTTTTGTTCTTATGTTTACGCCTCTCAACTGTTTGTGTGAATGTCTTAATGAAAGCCAACTACGGTTTCACTCCAATATGTCTCTCTGCTTCTAGATTTGGGCCTTTTTATGTGTCTATGGCCTTTGAAATTCGATTTGATTAATGGTTTTGTTGTATATGATACATTTGTTGAATTACTTGAAGTTTTAGAGCAGAATTACTTGCTACCTTTTGTGATAACATCCTTAAGAAAGGTAGGAGTGAGAAGCTGAACGATGAAGCAATTGAGGAGACACTTGAGAAGGTAATTTTTCTATTTATTATTCTTTTGAAGTTCATTTAATGTTTGAATTTTAGAATTCATATGGTTTAAAAACACAAGTCGTGAAGTTGTTGGCATATATTTGCGACAAAGACCCGTTTGTTGAATTCTATTAGTAAATATTGATACTTTTTAAACAGTTGCTACTTGTATAGAATGCGTGTTTTTTTAATGACCTTGATAAGAGTGTTCCAATGTCATTCAGTTGTTTGTATGTTTTTTTTTTTAGTTTTATCCTGGAACAACTTATTTTATGCCAATAGTCGCAGGAAAAAAAAAATTGCCCAAAGGCTTCTCTTTGACAAGAGTGCCAACGATGACCATGGGAGAAGTACATTGACCAAGTTGAAGCAACAATGTGGTGGCCAGTTCACCTTTAAGATGGAGGGAATGGTAAGCATAAATTTACTATTTTTTTTATATATTAGAAAATTTAATTTATCTCAATTTATGCAATAAACTTTAAAAAAACAGTAATCTATTATACATTTAAATAATTATTCGCAGGTATTGTGATTGTTTTGTCATTGGAATGTATTGTCCTGAGTCTTATTCTTGTCAAATGTGCTTTAGCATCCCTAAGAATGTATATATTGTTATTATAGACCTTTCTATAATAATAGTTGAATATAATAATTGTTTTTCTATCTATTTTTTCTTTATGTCCAAGAAAGCACTCCATATTTTCTCTATTGTTCTTGTAGGTTCTTGAATATATGTATTGGAAGAGTTCTGTAAGGGAATGAGAATAATCAAAATGCTCGACATTGTAAGCCTCTATTTAGAATGTTTGTTTGTTGAGAGGGAGAATGCTTTGGCATTATAAGGATTTAAGAGAATTGTGCATGTTTCAAGAAAACTTTTGTTTCCTTAGTTATACTCCTACGAGTTTAGCTTTAGTTCATATTGATTGAAGTTGCCTCACATTTGTGTTCTCTCAATCTCTTCCTCTACCATATACTTTTAATGGTGTTGTTTGTGTGTTTTTTAGGTATTTGGAAGGGGTGGAGAGGAAATGGATTTCTTACAATAGCAAGGGATTCACGTAAAAATTGTTCTTGGTAAGTGCATTTTTTGAATGCTTGCAGTTTTAAGCACAGTTTCTAAATGTTTCAAGTGACTCTAATGATATGAAAATTCCTATTTGAGAAGTTATAGTGTGCTTATTTCTCTTTGGATCATATTGGATTAGAATGTAACACCCGTTTATGACTCATGAGTATTATTTATTTGTAGTTTAGATTTGATTCAAGGTGTTTGAGTTTATGGGTTACACTATGGTAGTTTGTGGGTTATTCATGCATTATGATAGTTTTTGTGATAACTTTTGAGATTTGAAGTACATTGTGAGCTAAATTTGCTTATTGAAATATGTGTTCTTGAATATTCATTTTTTGGGAATTCTGATAGTTCTGTTGAGAACAAGTGGTTGTGAAATATTTTTGGGAGTGTGTTTCTTTGAACAGGTTCAAGGTAAATTTTTGGTTTTATTGTGGTAACATCGTTATGCTGTCGAAAATTTTCCTTCGTCTTCGTATCTCATATCTAGGTAAGCAAGCTTCTCTTCTTCAAGATCTTGAAAAAGAAGGTTCTCTCATTTATTCAACTATTGAGTTTTCTTGTTTTGCAGGTGCAACAAAGGAGTA